>NC_053023.1:90436665-90551335 GCF_003073215.2 Triticum urartu | reverse complement strand
TTTTTACTTCCCAGTCTCCTCATCGCTCTGGTAAGGCATCCTAACGTAGAGTTTTGACTCTTCTCTTCTCAAATTTCACTAAAAAAAAATTTAGGATCACACGGGTATCTTGGAATCGTTCCGATGGTTTTATGACGAGAACATTGTCTTGGTGCCTCCTGTCAGGGGTTTTGTGGAAGTGTCCCGGGGAGTTGAGCTCTGAGGTGTTGTCGTCATAATTTTATCATTGCAGTTCTGGAATACCTGAGTTTAGTACGCCGACATCGAAAATCTCTTTTATGCAGTTCGTTGGTGAGATAACCTCGACGCCACCCAGTACTGGGGCGGGAGTTCGGGAGTATCGCCATAACTTGTATAACAGATGCTTTTCGAAGGTTGAGGTAGATGGTTTCCGAAGTTTTTCTCGGTTATGTGTTGAAGGATGGATACAGCTGGATGTAGGATTTGCTAGATTTGGGTGAGATATTATGCTTCCCCTGTATCCCCAACACCTGATTGCATAACCGGAAAGGTTCGGGAGTTTCATAGGTGGGAATTCTCGTAGCTCTAGTTCTTCTTCCACGGATATTTGGTTTGAGATTGGGATTTCTTACCAATTATTCGTTCTTGATCCGTACCTTGTTGATTTATTTCTCTAACTAAATTCTAAGTGGCTTCTCAATTTATGGATATGTGACCATTTTAAGAGGAATGCATTCGTTCATTTTGTTCGGATGTGAAGACTTTATGTTGCAATTTTCATTTCGTTGGATTCAGCTTCATTTTTATCTGTCTATGTGCTAACGGTGGTCAACCTCTTCAGGATGGCTCCCGCTAAGAGCACCAATCAGAATCAGAATCAGGATGCGCCACCACCTCCACCTCCTCCGGAGGCATGGCAAGCTGTGATGGCCGCAACCAATGCAAACACACAGTTGATCATGCAAATTCTCCAAGAGCGCAATCAAGGCAACCAAGGGAACCAAGGCAACAATCAGAATCACTTTGCTACACTCAACCAGTTCCTTGCTAACGGGCCAAAGACTTTTAGCAATTGTGTTGAGGCAACTGATGCTGACGATTGGCTCATGGATCTGTGCAAGCATTTCGAGTGCAGTAACGTCAGGCCTGAGGACTTTGTCAAGTTCGCTTCCTTCCAACTCAAAGATCAAGCTGCAGAATGGTTCCAGCAGTACAAGGATTCCAGAGGTGGACGTGTGATCACTTGGGATGAATTCCGTCAAGATTTCAGAGCTCACCATATCCCTCAGAGCGTGGTTGAAAGCAAGCATGAGGAATTCCGCAACCTGAAGCAAGGCTCTTTGTCTGTCTATGACTACAACAAGATGTTTCAGAAGCTCGCCCGCTTTGCTAAACAGGACGTCCCTGACGAGAAGAGCATGATATACCAGTTCAGGGGTGGTCTTAGAGAAGAAATTCAGCTAGCTCTTGTTCTCTTTGAGCCCTTGAGGTACGATGAGTTCTACAACATGGCATTGAAGCAAGAGGCCGCTCAACTGAGGTGTGATGCTTCCAAGAAGTGAGTCAGAGACACTACTCCTTCTTCCTCTACTCAAGTGGCCAAGCAGCAGAAGTATTGGCTTCCTCCTCCTCCGTTCCGTCAGCCGTATCAGCAGAAGAGCAAAGGTGGCAGTGGATCTTCCCCCCCCCCCAACCCCGGCTTTCAGAACAAAACTTCGTCTCAAGCTCCAAGATCGAGTGCTCCGTATCACCGTCCGCTTTCAGAGGTCACGTGCAACAAGTGCCAACAGAAGGGTCACTATGCCAACAAGTGTTTCAACTAGAGGCGTCTTCCTCCTCCTCCTCCTGTGAGATCGGCAAGCACAGCTATGGTCAAGCATAACCCCAAGCACGCCAAGGTCAACTTGATGAATGCAGCATAGGCAGAGGACTCGTCAGATGTGATCATGGGTAACCTTCCTGTTAACGATATTCCTGCAAGAGTTCTTTTTGACACTGGTGCATCGCATTGTTTCATGTCAAGACCTTTTGCATCTAAGCATGATTTTGTTACTCAAGTGTTGTCGAAACCGTTGGCTATTGTTTCTCCGGCCCGTCAAATGACATCTCGTGTATGCGTTCCGGATGTTACAATCACTTTGGGTGACTATAAGTTGTTGGCCTCTCCAAATGTTCTTGGTGACTCGGATATTGATCTTATTCTCGGAATGGATTGGCTTTCTAAGCACAAGGCTCAGCTTGATTGTGCAGCCAGACAGATTTAATTGACTCATTCGTCTGAGGATGTAATTGTCTTTGCCGCTCGTGATGATACCATCCGTCTATTTTCTCTCAATGAGAAGGGTGAATTGGATGCTATCTCGCAAATTCCATTCGTTTGCGAATATCAAGACGTCTTTCCAGAAGAGCTTCCAGGAATGCCTCCGCACCGGCCAGTTGAATTCGTCATCGATCTTGAGCCTGGCACGGAACCTGTGTGCAAGCGTCCTTACAAGCTCGGACCTGAAGAGTTGAAGGAGCTGAAGAAGCAACTCAATATTCAAGAGAGAATGGGTCTCATCCGGCCTAGTTCTTCTCCGTGGGGTTGTGGTGTTCTTTTTGTGAAGAAGAAGGATGGAACGGACCGACTTTGTGTTGATTACCGTCCATTGAACAAGAAGACTATCAAGAACAAATACCCACTTCCCAACATCAACGAGCTGTTCGAACAACTCAAAGGTGCCCAAGTATTCTCCAAGCTTGATCTCCGTATGGGTTATCATCAGATTCGAATCCGTGAGCAAGATATTCCCAAGACGGCTTTCAGGACAAGCTATGGTTCATATGAGTACACTGTCATGTCGTTTGTCCTCGTCAACGCTCCTCCGACTTTCTCTCGCATGATGAACTTCATCTTCAACGCCTACACCAATGACTTCGTTTTGGTCTATTACGACAACATTCTGGTTTTCTCGAAGAACAAGGAAGATCATGCCAAGCACTTGCGTTTGGTGCTCGATAAGCGGAGGGAACACCAGTTCTACGCCAAGTTCTCCAAGTGCGAATTTTCGCTCGATGAGGTTCTTTATCTTGGTCATATCATCTCTGCCAAGGGCATTGCCGTGAATCCTGAGAAGGTGTCTGCAATTGTGAATTGGGAACCTCCTCAGAACATGAAGCAACTCCGTAGCTTCCTCGGTCTCGCAAGCTACTGCCGAAGATTCGTTGAAAACTTTTCTAAGATCGCGAAGCCTCTCTCAAATCTTCTCCAGAAGCACGTCAAGTACGTTTGGTCTCCGGAGTGTGACATTGCTTTCAACACTTTGAAAGAGAAATTGATCACTGCTCCAGTTCTGACTCCGCCTGATGAATCCAAACCGTATGAGGTCTTTTGTGATGCCTCTCTCCAAGGTCTTGGCGCAGTGTTGATGCAAGAGAAGAAAGTTGTTGCTTATTCCTCTCTCCAGTTGAAGCCTAATGAGAAGAACTACCCCACTCATGATCTCGAGTTGGCGGCAGTTGTGCATGCTCTTCTGACTTGGAGACATCTCTTATTGGGAAGAAAAGTGGACATCTTCACTGACCACAAGAGTCTCAAGTACATCTTCACTCAGCCTAATCTCAACCTCAGGCAAACTCGATGGGTCAAAATGATTCAAGAGTATAATCCGAG
Organism: Triticum urartu; assembly: GCF_003073215.2. Lineage (NCBI taxonomy): Eukaryota > Viridiplantae > Streptophyta > Magnoliopsida > Poales > Poaceae > Triticum > Triticum urartu. The sequence continues at coordinate 90,547,722 of NC_053023.1, read as the reverse complement.
TATCGAGTATACTCCAGGCAAGGCCAATGTGATTGTTGATGCATTGAGCAGAAAGGCTTACTGCAACAGTCTGATTCTCAAGCCTTATCAACCCGAGCTTTGTGAAGCTTTCCGCAAACTTAATCTGCAAGTTGTTCCTCAAGGTTTCCTCGCCAACCTTCAAGTCTCTCCTACCTTGGAAGATCAGATTCGCCAAGCTCAGCTCCTTGATGCTATGGTGAAGAAGGTGAAGATTGGGATTGCCAAGAGTCAACCCAAGTATAAGTGCTACCGCCTTGATGACAAGGATACTCTCTTCTTCGAGGATCGTATTGTTGTATCCAAAGGTGAACTTCGTAAAGTGATCATGAACGAGGCTCACAATTCTCTCCTCTCCATCCACCCTGGGAGTATGAAGATGTATCAGGACCTCAAGCAGGCTTATTGGTGGACTCGAATGAAGTGCGAGATTGCTCAATTCGTGAATGAGTGTGATGTCTGCAGAAGAGTGAAGGCAGAACACCAAAGGCCAGCGGGTCTCCTCCAACCTCTTGCCATTCCAGAATGGAAGTTTACCACATTGAGTTGGACTTCTTGACTGGGTTTCCAAAGTCCAAGCGTGGCAATGATGCTATATTCGTTGTCATCGACAAACTCACCAAAGTGGCTCACTTTCTGCCTATCAAAGAGTCAATCACTACAGCTCAATTGGCGGAACTCTATACCTCTCGAATTGTCTCTCTGCACGGTATTCCACAAGTGATCTCTTCAGACCATGGCAGCATCTTTACCTCCAAGTTTTGGGATTCTTTTCAGAAGGCCATGGGCACCAACATCCGCTTCAGCACAGCTTTCCATCCTCAAACTAGCGGTCAAGTCGAGCGTGTCAACCAGGTTCTTGAAGATATGCTCAGGGCTTGTGTGATTTCCTTCGGCATGAAGTGGGAGGATTGTCTTCCTTATGCTGAATTCTACTACAACAACAGTTTTCAAGCAAGTTCGGGCAAGGCCCCATTTGAAATTCTGTATGGCAGGAAGTGTCGTACCCCTCTCAACTGGTCTGAAACCGGTGAACGTCAGCTTCTCGGAAATGACTTAATCACAGAGGCAGAGGAAATGTGCAAAGCCATTCGAGATAACCTCAAAGCAGCCCAATCCCGCCAGAAGAGCTACTATGATAGTAAGCACCGTGATTTGGCTTTCGAGATCGGAGATCATGTTTACCTCCACGTCTCTCCAATGAAAGGTACTCGTCGCTTCGGTATCAAAGGGAATCTTGCCCCCAGATATGTGGGACCTTTCAAGATTTTTAGCAAGAGAGGCGATCTCGCCTATCAACTCGAGCTTCCTTCAAACTTTGCAAATGTTCATGATGTGTTCCATGTCTCTCAGCTCCTAAAGTGCTTCAAGACTCCTGACCGCACCGTCAACTTCAAGGACATTGAGCTCCAAGAAGATCTCTCCTATCGTGAGCACCCCGTTGCTTTTCTTGAAGAGAATGAACGCAAGACTCGCAACAAGTCGATCAAATTCCTCAAAGTCAAGTGGTCACACCATTCCGACCGTGAAGCTACCTGGAAATGCGAGGATCACCTCCGTTCTGAGTACCCGGCGTTCTTTCAGTCCTAGATCTCGGGACGAGATCCTTTCATAGTGGTGGAGTGTTGTAACACCCTGGATATGACTTTCCCAATATGTATTCCAACTCTTGCCGTTTCCGGTGTTAAGTTATTTTATTTTCTCGGGTTTGGGTTTTTGTCTCCGTGTGTTGTTATCGTTGTCATGCATCTCATATCATGTCATCATGTGCATTGCATTTTCATACGCGTTCATCTCATGCATTCGAGCATTTTCCCCGTTGTCCGTTTTGCATTCCGGCGCTTCGTTCTCCTTCGGTGGTCATTTCTACCTTTCTTTCGTGTGTGGGGATTAAACATTTCCGGATTGGACCGAAACTCGCCAAGCGGCCTTGGTTTACTACCGGTAGACCGCCTGTCAAGTTTCGTATCATTTGGACTTCGTTTGATACTCCAACGGTTAACTGAGGGACCGAAAAGGCCTCGTGTGTGTTGCAGCCCAACACCCCCTCCAAGTTGGCCCAAAACCCACCAAAACCCTCTCCATCATATAGAGCATTCGATCACGACCGCGTGGCCGAAAACCGCACCTCATTTGGACTCTCCTAGCTCCTCCTATGCCTATATATAGACCCCCCTCCTCTAAATTCACGGATCCCCTCTCTCAAACCCTAAAAATCGGATCTCCGCCGCCACCGGACACGTCCGGACAGAGCCGGACGCGTCCGCCGCCACTGCCTGCCCAACCGGGAGACGCCACGTGTCCCCGGCCGGCCTCCTCCGCCGCGGCCCGCGGCAGCCCGCATCCGGCCCCCCGACCCATCCGGCCAGCGCCGCTGCCCGCACCCGCGCACCCGAGCGTCGCCGCCTCCTTCGCCGTCTCCGGTGGCCGGACACTGCCGACCGCCGCTCGCCACCGCCATCTTCTCGCACCGGGCCCCCTCGACCGCGCCGCCCCGGCACCTCCGGTGGCCGCCGCCCCCGCCAACTCCGCCCTCCGTCGCCGCCTCGCCGTCCTCCCCCCGGCCGGCAAGTCCCCGGCGAGCTCTCCCTCCTCTGGCCATCTCTCTCCTCCGGCAAGCACTGTTCCAGTCGTCCTCGAAGTCCGCGCCGATCCGGATCCAGATCTGAGAAAATATCTCGGGTTGACTTTTGCCTGAAACCCTAATCATTTTGCATATTTCATCGTGCTATAACTCCACATCCGTAGCTCCGTTTTGGGCATATAGCATATCAAAATGTTCATCTCAAAGAGTACATCATTTCATCTCATTGCATCATTTTCATTTGAGTTCATCTTGATGCCCGAAATGCTGTTAGAAGAGTGCTACTTGAGATAATTGTCAGATCTGCTACTCCATTTAGATATTTGTCATTTTTGCCATGATTATTGTGTGCATGATATGCCCATGAGCTCTACATATGTTTTGTTAAGGGTTTTGCCATCTTTCCAGAGGTGCAACCCATGTATTTTTATGATGTGTGTGGTGACTAGCACAAGCTTGCTAAGTGAGGCACTTGGTAATGCTGATTTCAGGGACTTAGCATTTACACAAAGTCCTTGACCTGTTTATCTCATATTGCCATATGTTCATGTTGTTTCCTAGTGATCCGTGCCTCTTTTGAGGATGATCAGTAAGGATGTTTTGTTAATCTTGTAGTGCTCTATCCATCAATGTCTTTGTTTGCAATTATGGAGCACCCTAGCTTGAGTCAATCGAGCTCTACTTTTATCATTTCGTGAATCTGGGCAGATTGTCTACTTGTTAGCGATTTTGCCGATGACGTTGTAGTTGATCCGTGCATGCTATGCTATTGTTCTTGCCATGTCTAGCTTGAATTTGGTGTATTCTTGATGGGTGTATGCTTAGATTATCATGACTTGCTCCTTAGTGAGTGCATCGAGCTCGTAAACATGCCTACTTCATATCTGTTTTCAGCATGCTCCAGTTTTCACTAAGTCTGAGAACTGATTATGTTTTTGCCATGTTCACATGCTTGCAAATGTATTTTGTGATCCCTTTTGGCTCAAGGTCACTAAGGGACTTTTGTTAAGCTCTTTGAGTAGCTCCATGTCATTCTTTACTTTGCCATGTTCAGGTCCTGTAGCATATAGTTTTGTTGCTCCGAAGAGTGCTATCTGATATGAGATTCCAGACAAGTGTCAATTTCACTAAGTCTGAGATCTGTTTACCATATGCATTTTTGCCATGCTTGTTTGAACCTGTTAATGGATGAATTGGCCGTAGCTCAGTGCTAGACTTTTGTTAAGCATCATGAATGCATCCCTGCCATGTATTTTGTTGCCATGTTTGGGTGCTGTAGCATGTTCATCTTGTTGCATTTAGATGGCTACTTGCTGTAAATCGCAGAACGTGGTCATATTTGAATTGCTTGCCATTTCCAAACCGTAACTCTGATTCCGGCGTTCTTTATATCGTTTTCAAGCGATTTCATCTCATCTTTCTAGTGGCACACTTGGATTTCCATGTTGAGGCCAGGTTCATGCATCCCTTGTCAAATCTTGCATATGCATCCCGCATCGCATCCTGCATAGCATACCAGCTTTGCATCATATTGTTTGAGCTTTGCACGTGGTTGATTGTGTTCTGTTTGCTTGTTTGTCTTGTTTGGGTAGAGCCAGGAGACGAGTTCGCTAACGAGGAGCCCGTTGAGTTTGCTTTCGAGGATCCAGTCAACTCTGACAACTTTGCAGGCAAGATGATCATACCCTCGAAATCACTACTATCTTTGCTTTGCTAGATGCTCGCTCTTTTGCTATGCCAATGCTACGATGCCTACCACTTGATTTCAAGCCTCCCAAATTGCCATGTCAAACCTGTAACCCACCATGTCCTAGCAAACCGTTGATTGGCTATGTTACCACTTTGCTCAGCCCCTCTTATAGCGTTGCTAGTTGCAGGTGAAGAGTGGAGACCGTTCCTTGTTGGAACATTTATTTACTTGTTGGGATATCATTATATTGCAATGTTATCTTAATGCATCTATATACTTGGTACAGGGTGGAAGGCTCGGCCTCTCGCCTAGTGTTTTGTTCCATTCTTGCCGCCCTAGTTTCCTTCATATCGGTGTTATGTTCCTGGATTTTGCGTTCCTTATGCGGTTGGGTTATAATGGGAACCCCTTGATAGTTCGCCTTGATTAAATCTTTTCCAGCAATGCCCAACCTTGGTTTTACCATTTGCCACCTAGCCTCTTTTTCCCTTGGGTTTCTGGAGCCCGAGGGTCATCTTATTTAAACCCCCCCGGGCCAGTGCTCCTCTAAGTGTTGGTCCAACCTAGAGCCCCTTGCAGCGCCACCTCGGGGAAACTCGAGGGCTGGTTTTAGTTGTATGGATTGCTTATCCGATTGTGCCCTGAGAACGAGATATGTGCAGTTCCTATCGGGATTTGTCGGCACATTCGGGCGGTGTTGCTGGATTTGTTTTAACCTGTCGAAGTGTCTTGAAGAACCGAGATACCGAGTCTGATCAGAACGTCTCGGGAGGAGGTCTATTCCTTCGTTGACCGTGAGAGCTTGTCATGGGCTAAGTTGGGACTCCCCTGCAGGGATTTGAACTTTCGAAAGTCGTGCCCGCGGTTATGGGCATATGGGAATTTGTTAATGTAGGGCTGTAGATAACTTGAACCTTAACTTAATTAAAATGAATCAACAGTGTGAGTTACCGTGATGGTCTCTTCTCGGCGGAGTCCGGGAAGTGAACACGGTGTTGGAGTAATGCTTGCGCAGGTTGCCCTCTAGTTTCTCGCTCATGCGTTGCCTCCTCTTCTCGCTCTCTTTTGCGAACAGGATAGCCACCATATATGGTAGTCGCTTGCTGCAGCTCCACATATTTACCTTGCCCTTCCTATTAAGCTTAAATAGTCTTGATCGCGAGGGTGCGAGATTGCTGAGTCCCTGTGGCTCACAGATTACTATTAAACTAGATGCATGGCCTGATGATTCCGCTCCAGGTGACGCGCTCGAGCTCAAGTGGGAGTTCGACGAGGACTCTCAATGTTACTATGTTTCTTTTCCTGATGATCAGTAGTGGTGCCCAGTTGGGGGTGATCGGGACCGTGTCGCATGTTGGGTTATCTTTTATTTTGGCGCCGTAGTCGGGCCATGAGTGTTTGAATGATGTAATGTTATTTATGTACTTGATTGACGTGGCGAGTGTAAGCCAACTATGTTACCTCCCCTTTTATTATCTAAATTACATGGGATGTTGTGAAGATTGCCTAACTTGCGACATATGCCTTCAATTCGATTATGCCTCTAAGTCATGCCTCGACACGTGGGAGATATAGTCGCATCGAGGGTGTTACAATGTGAGACTATCTTCTCCTTTTTGTCTTCTCCACAACCACCACTCTATTCCACCTACAGTGCTATATCTATGGCTCACGCTCATGTATTGCGTGAAGATTGAAAAAGTTTGAGAACATCAAAAGTATGAAACAATTGCTTGGCTTGTCATCGGGGTTGTGCATGATTTAAATACTTTGTGTGGTGAAGATAGAGCATAGCCAGACTATATGATTTTGTAGGGATAGCTTTCTTTGGCCATGTTATTTTGAGAAAACATAATTGCTTAGTTAGTATGCTTGAAGTATTATTGTTTTTATGTCAATATTCAACTTTTGTCTTGAATCTTATGGATCTGAATATTCATGCCACAATTAAGAAGAATTACATTGAAATTATGCCAAGTAGCACTCCGCATCAAAAATTCTGTTTTTATCATTTACCTACTCGAGGACGAGCAGGAATTAAGCTTGGGGATGCTGATACATCTCCACCGTATCTATAAATTTTGATTGCTCCATGCTATATTATCTACTGTTTTGGGCAATATTGGGCTTTATTTTCCACTTTTATATTATTTTTGGGACTAACCTATTAACCGAAGGCCCAGCCCAGATTTGTTGTTTTATGCCTATTTTAGTGTTTCGAAGAAAAGGAATATCAAACGGAGTTGAAACGGAACGAAATCAACTGGAGAAGTTATTTTTGGAAGGAAACCTACCGGATAGACTTGGACTCTATGTCAGAAGATGAAGGAGGAACTCACGAGGGTAGGGGGCGCGCCCACCCCCTGGGGCGTGCCCCCTGCCTCGTGGCCCCCCCTCCGGTCTATCAACGTACTCCTTTCACCCATATATATACCTACGTATCGTAAAACTTCCAGAGAGCACACTAGATCGGGAGTTCCGCCGCCAGAAGCCTCCGTAGCCACCGAAAGCCAATCTAGACCCGTTCCGGCACCCTGCCGGAGGGCAATCCCTCTCCGGTGTCCATCTTCATCATCCCGGTGCTCACCATGACAAGGAGGGAGTAGTTCTCCCTCGGGGCTGAGGGTATGTACCAATAGCTATGTGTTTGATCTCTCTCTCTCTCGTGTTCTTGAGGTGATACGATCTTGATGTATAGCGAGCTTTGCTATTACAGTTCGATCCTATGACGTTTCCCCCCCCCCCCCTCTACTCTCTTGTAATGAATTGAGTTTCCCCTTTGAAGTTATCTTATCGGATTGAGTCTTTAAAGATTTGAGAACACTTGATGTATGTCTTGCCGTGGATATCTGTGGTGACAATGGGATATCACGTGATTCACTTGATGTATGTTTTGGTGACCAACTTCCGGGTTCCGCCCATGAAACTATGCATAGGGGTTGGCACACGTTTTCGTCGTGATTCTCCGGTAGAACTTTGGGGCACTCTTTGAGGTCCTTTGTGTTGGTTGAATAGATGAATCTGAGATTATGTGATGCATATCGTATAATCATGCCCACGGATACTTGAGGTGACATTGGAGTATCTAGGTGACATTAGGGTTTTGGTTGATTTGTATCTTAAGGTGTTATTCTAGTACAAACTCTAGGGATGTTTGTGACACTTATAGGAATAGCCCAATGGATTGATTGGAAAGAATAACTTTTAGGTGGTTTCGTACCCTACCATAATCTCTTCGTTCGTTCTTCGCTATTAGTGAATTTGGAGTGACTCTTTGTTGCATGTTGAGGGATAGTTTTATGATCCAATTATGTTAGTATTGTTGAGAGGACTTACACTAGTGAAAGTATGAACCCTAGGCCTTATTTCCACACATTGCAATACCGTTTATGCTCACTTTTATCATTCGTTACCTTGCTGTTTTTATTATTTCAGATTACAAAAACCTATATCTACTATCCATATACCACTTGTATCACCATCTCTTCACCGAACTAGTGCACCTATACAATTTACCATTGTATTGGGTGTGTTGGGGACACAAGAGACTCTTTGTTATTTGGTTGCAGGGTTGCTTGAGAGAGACCATCTTCATCCTATGCCACCTACGGATTGATAATCCTTAGGTCATCCACTTGAGGGAAATTTGCTACTGTCCTACAAACCTCTGCACTTGGAGGCCCAACAACGTCTACAAGAAGAAGGTTGTGTAGTAGACATAACCTTCATCTCCGACATCACAATTCGGTATGGAATACCGCACATCATCATCACCGACAACGGCACAAATTTGCCAAAGGTGCCTTGGCCCGTTTCTGCGCGACGCAGGGCATCCGACTGGACTTAGCGTCCGTTGCCCATCCGCAGTCCAACGGCCAGGTAGAGCGGGCGAACGGCCTAATCCTATCTGGCATCAAGCCTCGGCTGGTCGAGCCTCTGGAGCGCTCGGTAGGCTGCTGGCTTGATGAGTTGCCAGCCATCCTCTGGAGCCTGCGCACGACTCCAAACAAGTCAACCGGCTTCACGCCCTTCTTCCTCGTCTACAGTGCCAAAGTCGTCATCCCAACGGACAAAGAGTTCGACTCCCCTCGAGTCACCATGTACACCGAGGAGGAAGCAGAGGAAGCACGTCAAGACGGCGTTGATCTGCTGGAAGAGGGCTGGCTATTGGCACTCAGCCAGTCGAGCATCTACCAGCAGAGCCTACACCGATACTACAATCGGAAGGTCAAGCCGTGATCTTTCCAAGAAGGAGACCTTGTGCTTCGGCTGATTCAGCGAACAGCTGGCCAGCACAAGCTCTCAGCACCTTGGGAAGGCCCCTTCATCATCAGCAAGGTGTTGGGCAACGACTCCTACTACCCGATCGACGCTCAGAAGCCCCGAGCACGCAAAAGGGATGACTCCGGCAAAGAGACGGAGCGGCCATGGAATGCAAATCTCCTCCAAAGATTTTACAGTTAATGCATTATGTATCACGCTACCTTTTGTATTAAAGTACGAAGGCTTCGGGCCCCTCGAGAAGATCTCGGGGACTGCCTTCTTTTATCTATATGATAAAGAGTTATGCATATGAATATGTTATTCTTCGTTATGCCACTTGGCACCGGGCTTGACTAGTCGGCCCGGGGACTCGCCGACTTGAGCTATGAAACGACTTCCTGCAGCCGGACAAGTAATGTGTGGCACTTAAGCCATCTCCTGTTAGAAGCCGCAGATCGCAGAGCGACTCTCCGGCGAACAGGAGTAAGGTAGAATGGGTGTCCATATGAAAAATGGCTAAGGATTCAAAACCCGCTCATAGCTTAAGGACGGTTTTCAATCCTTTACAACCGACTCTTTAGCAGCAGGCTTGCCGTTTCCTAAATTAACTTGCTAAAAACTCTAAAAGGCTAGGTACTTGCCTTCCCAAAGAAGCCGGGTATTTGATCTAGCGGCAGTCCGCAGAGCGGCTGTCCGACTAGCAAAACGGCAACCAAGGGAAGGAGGAAAAGGAAAAAGTCAAAGAGCAGTAAGCAAGAAAAGATAGAATACGGATAAATATTTACATAGAAAGGCCCTTGGCCGAATCATCAAGTAGAAGTTCAAGATACACCCAGTGGGTGGAATTGTGCAAAATAACAAGTTCATCGAGACTGATAAGCAGGTAAAACAAAGATAAAGTGGCAGCCTAGGAAGCCGCGGACGGACTCGGAGGACCGGAGGGATCGGCGGTGCCAGTTGCCGGGGTAGTCGGCTGGTTGGTCTCCGCCCGATCACCTCTGGCGACAGCTGGCTCAGTTGGGCGTGGCTCATTGCTAGAGGCGTGGTCGGGCTGGGGTTGGCCGTCTGCCTCGACCTCTGGCGCCTCCTCCTCGTCTCCTTCCTCCTCCTCGCCTTCCTCTTCGCCACTGGAGTCGATCACCTCCGCCGAGTCCTCGCCGTCGTTCGGGTTCAGCCCGAACCACTCCAGCGGCGCCTCCTCGCCGTTCTCAGCCCGCTCTGGGACGAAGACGCTGGTGTCAGTGTACGCGGCGATCGACGTGGCACGCTTGACAAGATCGTCCTACACTGTTGCCAGCTCCGCCTGAGCTTCTAGCCGGAACATGGCTAACTGGGCTAAACTCAGCCCAGGATACCATGCCTTGGCGAATTCTAAAGCCCAGCGGGACCCAGCCCGGGCTGAAGAACCCTTCCAGGCCTCAAGACGGCCGACTGCCACCTCCAACCAGTCGGCAGTCCGGCTGGGGGTGCGTGGCGCCTGAATGTCCGGCCACAAGGCGGCAATCGCCTGGGCGCCGAGACGTTGAAGCCGGCGCAGCATCCGGTGGGCTGGCCGAAGACGGGCCTCGAAGCTTAGAATCTGCTCGTTAAGAGTTCGGGGGGCGTTGGCGGCGACCTGTGCGCCGTCCACCCTCCGTGCTTCACGGTCAGCCTTGATGGCTTGATTGGCGGCATCAGAATGGCCGGGAAAGAAGTCTGCTAAGGAAGAAGAGCGAAGAAACAAAGTTAAAAATTTAAGGCCGACTCAACTAGCAGTCGGCAGCCCAGAAAAGGAAACAAGTGGAAGCTCACCATCGACAAGATCTTCGATTGCTTGGAAGCCGGAGACCAGCGTCGCCTCCTTGTCAGTCCAGGCGGAGCGCTCGGACGCAAATTCGGCGATAAGGGTGGTCTCCTTGTCCTCTGCCTCCTTTTGGGCCCTCTGGAGCAGCTCCTTCTGCTCCGCCAGCTGCGTAGCCAGCCGGTCGCGCTCCTCCGTCAGCCGGCCGCACTCCTCCCTGACGCGCAGCGCGGTGTTTACTTCGCTCAGCTGCTGCTGAAGGGCGGCGTTGGCTTCTGAAGAAGGAGGGGGAGGGATGTCAGTCATCAACAAAGAAGAAAAATCGTCCAGGAGATCTGGCCCGACTGCTCAGCAATCGGCCCGAATCTCGGGGACTACAACCCGCGGGTGCGCCAGCGCGCCCCCGCGGAGAAAGAAGAAGACTCACCCCGGCTGTCCGACAAGTCGGCGGTCCGCTTGGCCAACTCCTCAACATTGGCGTTGAAGGAGGTCACGCGAAGATTGTGGTAATCCTGCATCAAAATTTCAGAAAAAAAGTGTTGGTACTTGGAACTCGCCGATTAGAGTTCCGAGCCGCCTGCTCAGCAGCCGACCCGAAACTCGAGGACTACACCCAGTGGGTGCGCTGGCGCGCCCCCACAAAGAAAAACAAGGAAGCAAAACAAAAGGAAGGATGCGTACCCGGATGGTCGTTCGTGACGCCAGGTATGCCTTGGTGCACTCCTTGATGGCGTCGCCCTCAGCACGAAGCTTAGCTTGGACGTCCAGGAGCGCTCGGTTCAACGGGCCCGTCCTGCCTCCCCGCACCCACCCGGTGGGCGCGGCGCTCGACACCTCGGTGTCCAGGGTCGAGGAGCTCGCAGCGCCGGTCTCCAGAGGACGTGGCGCTGAGGCCGCCTTCGCGAGACGGCGGCGCGTCGGTGTACTGACCTCGGGGGCCAGGCCTGTCGCCGTCGCGCCTCCGGTTGGCGGCACTGGCGGGTCTGCCGGTTGCCCGCCTGGCGCGCCTCCGGAGGATGGCGGTGGCGACACAATGACTTCTGGCGTGGCGGTGACATCGGCGTCCCTCTCCATGACCGGGTTCTCGTCACCGGCTTCCCCAGTCTGCGTCGAGAACTCCGGTGGCGGCCGTGCGGAGTTCAAGGAGACAACAAACACCGCCGACTAGCAGCGTGCGGCTTCCTCTACGCGCTTCTTCTCCGCATCGGCGGCCTCGGCTTCGGCCAGCTTCTTCAGAGCGGCGGCCTCCGCCTTATCGTCTTCCGCCTTATTCAGGCGGGCGGCTTCCCGCTCCTCACGTGCCTCCCGCGCGTTCCGCTCCGTCGCCTCCCGTAGGTCGGCGGCGGGATCAATCCGCCGGGTGGTGGAGGAGGTCTCCACCGACATCACGATGGAGCCGGCGGCCGACTTCTCAAGAGAGAGAGCGGCCCTAAAGCTGGGAAACAAAGTGAAGAAATTTCAGACAGACTCAATAAAGAAATGTGAAGGTACGAAGGGAGGTGGTACTTACGCTGAAATAAGCTGCGGCGTCTTCACCACCTTGCGGAAGCAGTTGGCCTTTGCGGCCGCCTCGTCCCGCTTAGTCGTCGCGGCTGAGCCCTTGGGCTTCTTCGGCCGGCTGCCAAACAGGCTCGTCCCGGCCCTGCGCTTCTTGCCGCCGCCTTGAGCGTCCGGTGGGGCTGACGAGCCCGCGCCCGGCTGGCCGGCTCCTGGCTGGTGGCGTGGGACAACCTCCTCGTCATCATCAGGCCAGTCCTCAAGACTGGTCCCAAGTCTCGGGCCGCCTGACACGATGCCTCCCCCCTCGGCATCATCCTCCAGGGCCGCCGCCCCTAAGTCGGGGTCGTCCACGTCGCTCTCCGCTCGGTCGGGAAGGAACTCGCGGTCCGGCCCCATGGTGCCAGCTACTGGCTGGAGGAGGGGGTTCTGACCAAAGCCGACTGGTCAGAACGAGCAAGACGGACTCGGCAGTAAAGATGTCAGGAGGATCGAAGAAAAAGAGAGAAGGGAAATGACTCACCAGAGGCGGAGGGGCAGCACGCGAATACGGCTCCTTGCCGAACTGCCACTCTTCGTTGAGGTCGCAGCTTGCAAGATAGTTCACCATGTAGGCTACCTCCTTGTGAGGCATCTCCTTGTTGCACATTCGGCTTGGGTCTCGGTGCCCGCTCATCTGGCAGATCATGTGGGGCGACTTTGGAGGGGCAGCACTCAGCGCGCCACGAAGGCGGCCAGCAAGTCCGGCCCGGTCAGGCCTTCCGACTGCGCCAGTACTCGAAGCCGCGCAACGGCGCCGGCTCCTGCAGGCGTCAACGTCTGGGCCCGGTGCGACCAGTTGGGCTACCTCCCAGCCGGCGGGCCGGCTACGTAGGCCGGCAGGTTGATCCAGTCGCCCTCTATGGAGACGTTCTTCACGTAGAAGTACGACCGCTCCCACATCTTCACCGACTTGATCAGCCTGATGGAGGGAAACAGGTTGTCGGCCCCCGACCTCTGCACGGCGATGAACGCGCCGCACTGAGCCGGCACGCCCGCGGCTTGGGTGCCGAGCTTGGAGAAGAAGAACTCCCCCCAGAGCTCCATGGTGAGGAGAACGCCGATGAAGCCCTCGCACAGGGTGATGAAGGCGGACAGCAGCACCATCGTGTTGGGGGTGAGGTGGTGCGGCTGGAGTCCGTAGAACTCAAGGAAGGAGCAGAAGAAGTTGCTCGCCGGCAGGCCCAGGCCGTGCAGGCAGTGAGAGCGGAAGACGACCCGCTCACCCTCCTGCGGCACCGGCGAAATCTCCCCCCTCCGCGCGAGGTGGACCCTCACGAGGTCCTCGCCGGGCAGTCGACGCGTCTTGCGGAGGAAGTCGATGTGATCCTCGTGGACCTCTGAACCATCCCAGGTGCCGGAGCGCGTCGTCGGGGGCGTGATGGCGGAGGAAGAGCTCATCGTGAGCAGACCGCCGCAACGTTCGACAAGGCTCAAGGAGCAGAGAGGGAGAATAAGGAGAAGAAGCAGTGGGGAGGTGGGACGCAGGTGCTCCGCCGTTTCCCCTCCTCCCCCTACTTATAGCCCAGTGGGCTGCGAAGCCGAGGGGGCGGTTGTGGGATTTACTACGCCCACTACCCAACGCCCCCTATGTTTATCGCGTAAAGTTACTGCGCGCAGTAACTCCGTGGGAACCTCAACCGCCCCCCGGCCGCAGCGGATCCGCTCTCGTGCCGAGGCGTGGTAGTGGCGGGCCCCGGCGGCATGCATGTCCCATCTCGCGGATGGGTAGGCAGGCTGGCCCGGCCACTGGTTGCCACATGGTGGGCACGAAGTGGGTGGCGGCCAGGAAGCTTAGCTCATACGCCACTGAGTTCCCGCCAGGGGATTTGAAAGTATTTCTTGGACAAGTCAAAGTCAGGCGACTCCGACTCCTACCAATCGGCCCGACAGAGTCAAGAAGAGTCTCCACCCCAAATACTCGGAGAATGAAGCTACTGAGGCTCCTTGGCTGATTATCCGTGGCGCCTCATCAGCTTCGGGGACTACTGTCGGAGTAATGGGCCACGGGTAGGCTAAACCGAGGCCCATGGCCTTTCAAGACATCGGGGCATGCTGTGCCCCTCAAGACAACGGACGGAGAGCCGACTTCAGGAGGGCGACTGTAGAAACAGTCGGCCGCCCATAAGCGTCTGAGTCCTGCGGATGGGATTGAGACCGGCTGACTCTGACTGGCGGCTTCCGGAGTCGCCGACCGCGGGAAGTCTGCCCACGACACCAACGAAGCCCATGCCCTCATCAGGGGGGATGGGACAGGGAGTGGCGACGATCAAGCCTACTCCCTCCCCTTTTTCCGGGGGATGGCCAGAGCACAGTGCGCTGTACCAGTGGAGATCTCCGTACGGCACAGCATTGTGCCATGCCATCCCTGACGCCAGCAACAGTGGGCGGAGTCCTGTACCCACGACGTCTGACAGTACGATCCACGGAAGGCGGGCCCTACCGGTCAGTGAGAGTCCGGAAGACGGCTAAAGCGCCATAAGACGGACCTGTAGGGAGCCGGCCCCCGGGAGTCGGCCTGCCCCTCCTACGGGTTCCCGGCTCCATTAACAAGACGAGACAGGGAGTGACTACAGTGATCGCCCACCAGACGGCGGGGTTGTAGCCTTGACCCCATGACCAAGCCTGCATCATTAGAGGCACAACTACAGTAATCAGCAGCCGGCAGGACCCACAAGCGGCGGGTGTGGCCTGTCGGCTCTGTACCGGACCAGTCGGCGGGCCCCAGTAGTCGGCGGAAGGGCCGGCAGGCAAAGAGACTGACGGCTGGGCCCTATGACCAGTCAGTTTACCATTGTACCCCTGGGGGTAGGCCTATATAAACCCCCCCAGGGCACCCATGCGAAGGGTTGGGATTCACTAGATCTAGACCAGACCTTACAGAAGGAGAGAGCTAGCCTTGCCCTCCTCTCACTACTAGGAAAAAGGCTATTAGCAGCGCGGGTAAAATGGCTACTAGCAGCGCGGGTACCCGCGCTACTAGTATCGCGCTACAGCTAATAGTTAGTAGTAGCGCGGGTAGCATGTGTAACACCCGCGCTACTGCTATTACAGAACCGCGCTACTACTAACGAAGTAGTAGTAGCGTGCTTATAATACCAGCGCTACTAGTATCCTAAATACTAGTAGCGCTCAATTTGTTCCCATGCTACTACTAACTATTTAGGATTTAAAAAAATAAAATCAACCAATTCCATTTTATGCATACAATTCTGAGAAACAATAGTGATGGAAAAATGTCATTATCACACAGTTGCCATATTCTTTATTCCTGATTCTACTATCACACAGTTGCCATATCTGCTACCACACAGTTTCTCTTTCTACATGTCCTCACTCCAATAGTAAGAAAAATGAAAAGGAAAAATAGAGCTAATCTGCCATTGAAATGTCCTTATTCCTGAGTAATATTCAATGGAATGGTGCAATTGCACTATAGTCTCATGGATTCACTCTGCCGCTTCAACATCTCATTATCCTGCAGCGATAGAAATGAGCATCAGCAAGGCATATAGATATAATGAATAAATGGAGAGGAAGCATAATCTCAGACGATACAGGAGAAAAGGACTAAGATTCTGATACAATGCGAATATGCACTGTAAGTACACATATATTTCAGTTACAAAAGGATATTTAGTTAAAAAGTGACAAATAACTGAATGAAACTTAGACTATATATTTCAGTTACAAAAAAATATTTCAGCTTGGGAATGCAGTGTATAAATCAGACTAAATAGATAATACTACCAAAGCTTAAATTTTAAATGTGCAGTTTAAGTACGAGCACCTACCAACTGAATATAGCTAGCTAGCATAACTGTCAATTGGCGCATGATTTTTCTTAGTGCATTTGCACTAGGAAACAAGTCCTAACATATCAATATTTTGATCAGCATTATCCTACAGTCCCTGTGTAGCAGAGTTGATGATCTTATTATCCTACAGACCCATCACTCAAGTGCATAACTAACAGTAGTAACCATCAACAGTACAGACGTATGTAATAACATTACTAACTCAAAGAAGATGCTAGGGGTTCGTTAAGAATGCTAAATATCTCTAAGTTACCAAAGCTAGTGAGAATGATCTCAAATTCGTAAACCCACTTCATTTATCTTGTTCCGACTTGTCAATGGCGACTGAATTTGTTTTAGACATTAAGTAAGGTTGGTAACGATGCAGCAGAGTGGCAGGATTCAGATACGATTGCAGAAAGAATGGTGGTGGTAATGCAGGAACAAAAGGCGCCACATCTCTAGGAGGAAGCTTAGAGGCACAAAAGTCAATAGGCCAATTCAGTCGAGGAATCTGGGCTCTAGGGGTGACTACGTTCAGTTCAGGCAACTTCATCATCCAAGACGACATGTATGCGCACAACTCCCAACCCGCCGCCTCACCTAGGAGGAGAAGCCAAGAGCACGGAGAGAATCAACACCCTGGCGGAACAGAGTAAGTCGAGAAGAGAGCACCCACCTCCGTTCCCGGTGATGGCGTCAATGCGCCACCCTGAGGCGGCGGCCGCCGATCTCCCAATGCATCTGGCAAAGGAAAAGGCGACGGACGACCAGGGCGGACTCTCTGCATGCCGGCGCACGGAGGGGCCGCTAGCAAAGGACGGGCAGCTCATGCAGGAGAGCGCCATGGGCCCTCCCTTGCTCGCTCGGTGGCCGTCTCTGTCCCTGCCATAGCCACCAACTAGCAGCAGTAGCAATCCATCAGACCGACGACCAAATACGAAATAGAACTGGGATCAACCTCTAGATCACCTGCAGAGTGCTCAGAACTGTTCCCTCCTTTACCTGAACCCAAATGCACCATCAATCATATTTCCAAGATCCATAAAAACAGAAGTAGGTCTGACTTATGAATCCATGGCAATCTAACTTATGATGATCAATTTTCCATATCAAACGGATAAGTTCAGTCTTCGAACAAAAAAAGCATAAGTTTCAGAAGAATCGAATCTATATAGCATTAGTTACATACTAGGTTCTTTTGGTGTCAAGCCACGACTGAATAAAATAAAATGTTTCTTTAACCCAAGAAATTGTCAGAATTTCCATGGCACGCGTCTACAGACTAGTTATGCGCTGGGGTGTTCTTCTCATGTCAGGAAATAGCATAATTGTGCAGTACAGTTTTTCTGAATCAAGATGTGATTGATCTCTGAATCAAGGTATACACAAATTGGCAATACTTTTGCTAGAAGAAACCAGTAAATTTAAGAGCATTAAGATCACTACTTTTTTGCAGATTGGAAAGTACTCCCTCTGTAAAGAAATATAAGAGCATTTAGATCACTACTTCAGTGGTCTAAATGCTCTTATATTTCTTTATGGAGGGAGTACTAATTTTTTATCTAATTTAAGCTAATTAACTCACATATTCACACTGCGGTAAGCATTCTAGTATCTGGGTTTACACTTCATACTAAAAATTATCTACCTTTCTTTGAACAGCACCAAATTTGTCTACCTATGTCGAGAAATAGGTACAGATAGTGATGAAGCTATGTACCTAGGGTAGGATCATGGACCTGTCCTAACTGCCCTACCCAAGGACATCTCTAGAAGAAACCACCTTCCAATCGACTTGGAGGTGTTCCACTCGGCAGACGCGAAGACACTCGACCAAGAAGCAATCACTCGACCAAGATCCAACCACTCGACGGCCAGGAGACCTAAAGTCACTCCGCACGCTAACGGTCGGTCATTAAGTAGCTTTTATGGTCATCATAGCACTTTATTAGGGGCGTTACCAGTAACGCCCCACCTTAATGTATTTGAAACCCTGCATAACTGAGGGCCGGAGGGGTCTGGCGAACTCTATATAAGCCACCCCCTCCTTAGTGTAAAGGGTTCGCACCCCTGTAATTCATACACACCTAATCCAGTCGACCGCCTCCAGGCTCCGAGATGTAGGGCTATTACTTCCTCCGAGAAGGGCCTGAACACGTAAACCTCGTGTGCTTACAACTACTCCATAGCTAAGATCTTGCCTCTCCATACCTACCCCCCTACATTACTGTCAGACCTAGAACCACGACAGTTGGCTCCCACCGTGGGGCCGGGTGTTTTAGCGATTTATTGGAGGAGTTGTGATCTTTTCCGATCCAAATCATCATGGTTTCTGATGGAGTTTTGGTGGAGGGCCACGAGATCCGTCTCGGCGCGCTCACGTTCATCGCCGACGACTCCGCTTGGCTTCAGGAGGCTCCGCTCGACGTGGACGCACTCCCTGTCCGCGGGGCAACGCACTTTCGCGCGTGCATCCGCGGCGTCCTCTTGCGGCAACCGTCGACCCATTATCGGTCGCCCCCTGTGTTGTCCTCCCTCCCTGTTTCCCGCCAGCGCAAGTGCTCCGGTCGGTCAAGACTTCAGCGGTGGGTGAGACACGCGGTGGCACGCCAGTCGGCCACCCCTCAAGTCGCGGCGATCGAGCCCGACGAATCCCTCTATGGCCTGTTCGACCTGTCGACTGGCTCCACAGAGACCGCATCGAGTGCGACAGGAGTGATCCGGCGGCGGAGGTTCTGATGGTCGATGGACCGCCCAGTCCTCCCGGTTTTCCCTGCACCGACGGAGGCGCAGGTGGAGGCGACCCGTCGTGTCCCCATGAGGAATATCTCCCCGAGCCTCTCACGTCGCTGCAGAGAGAAGAACTTCGTCGCCGGAACATGGATGCACTGCACACTCCTATCGTTGGAGAAACCCCCGAGGCTCGTGCCTTGGAGGACGCGCGCCTGGCAAACTTGGCTGAGCGCACTCGACTGGAGAACCTCCAGTGAGCACTCGACGAGCGTGCGCGACAACGGGTTCTAGAATCCAGTGGACGTTAACTCTTTCCGCCCCCGCAGGTATATCGAACTCCGATTCATAATTTAGCAGCTGCAGCCCGTATAGCAGAGTCGATTCAGCCTTCCTAGTCGGAGGCCGGCAGAGGCTTGCTGCAGATCAGAGCGTTACTCCGGGTAGCAGGAGACCAGAATTCCGTTGTTTCTCAGTCGCGGAACATGATTCATAGCAGATCCATTACTGCAGACACAGTCCAATCGACTCATAGCCCAAGATCGCCCCCGAGGCATGAGGGGCATGGGGACCGGCGTGATCAGTATGGGAACCGTGAGCAGTATGATTACCGATTCGATCATGAGATCGACGTCGAGTGCCCACCCCTCCCCCGAGGAGTGGATCGTATGTGCCTCGACAGCAGGATGACAGGCGCCCTCGTAGTGTTGGGCGAAGGATTCCAGTCGATCCCAGGGAACCAGGCTTTGATGCGAGATCCATTCTCGTTCAAGGTTTGATCAACAAGAACAGAGCTCACCGAGAAGGTCACGACAGAGATGCACCTACCAGCAGCAGAGTACATGTTTCGGGGCCAGATTGCTTTAGTAGAGCCATCAGGGCCGCTGTGATTCCTCCCAACTTCAGGTTGGCGACTGGAGTCAGTAAGTTCACTGGTGAGTCCAAGCCCGATACATGGCTTGAAGACTACCGAGTGGCTGTCCATATTGGCGGTGGAAATGATGAAGTGGCCATGAAGCACCTGCCTCTCATGTTGGAGGGCTCGGCCAGAGCGTGGCTGAATCAGTTAGCACCCAGCAGCATTTACACTTGGGAAGATCTCGCCCGAGTGTTTGTCACCACATTTGAAGGAACATGCAAGCGATTGGCAGGGCTAACAGAACTACGGTCTTGCATGCAGAAGCCGAATGAAACTTTGAGGGATTACATCCAGAGATGGATCATGTTACATCACAGGGTAGAGAATGTGCCTGACTACCAAGCATTCTGTGCCTTCAAAGAAGGCGTCAAGTATAGAGAACTGAATCTGAAATTCGGTTGAACCGGAGACATGTCTCTGAATCGGATGATGGAGATTGCCACCAAGTATGCTAATGGTGAAGATGAGGATCGACTCCGGAGTGGCAAGCACAAGTCAGTCGCCCAAGAAACCAGAGGAGGAAATTCCAATCGGAAACAGAAGCGGAAAGCCGAGCCAGCTGCTCCTGGGGAAGCCTTGGCCGTAACTCAAGGAATGTTTAAGGGGAAACCCAAAGGGCCTTGGAACCCCAAGAAAGTTAAGGACCAAGACGGAAATGATGTGTTGGATTTGCCATGTCACATCCACACCAAGAAAGATGAAGAGGGTAAGTTCATTTACCCGAAACATACCACTCGATAGTGTCGGCTCTTGATCCAGCAGTTCCAGGGCAAACAGCCCAAAGACAAGGAAAAGGAGTCGGACAAAGTTGACGACAAGGAAGACAGTGATGATGGATACCCCCAGGTCAATTCCACCCAGATGATTTTTGCTGATGTTGAAAGCAAAAGTCGATTGAAAATTATCAACCGTGAGGTGAATATGGTTGCTCCGGCGACACCCAGTTATCTGAAGTGGTCTCAGACTGCCATCACATTCGACCAGTCCGATCACCCAACGCACATTGCCACCCCTGGGAGGCAAGCTTTGGTGGTCGACCCAGTTGTTGAAGGCACTCGACTGACCAAAGTCTTGATGGATGGTGGTAGTGGTTTGAACATACTGTATGCTGAGACGTTGAAAGGGATGGGCATTCCGATGTCCAGACTATGTACCAACAACATGAGTTTCCATGGAGTCATTCCTGGGAAGAAGGCTGAGTCACTCGGCCAGATTGCTCCTGATGTGGTTTTCGGTGATTCCAAGAATTACCGCAAAGAAAAGTTGATGTTTGAAGTCGTGGATTTCCAGAGTGCTTACCACGCTATTTTGGGCAAGCCAGCTTATGCACGCTTCATGGCTCGACCATGTTATGTGTATCTCAAATTGAAGATGCCTGGTCCCAAGGGTGTGATTACTGTTACGGGCAATCGGAAGAAAGCAGAAGAGTGTTTTCAGAAAGGCTCAAAGATCGCTGATGCTCAGATGGCAGTGGTGGAGTTGCAGGAGTACCAGAAGACTGCAGACCCGAGTGACTTGTTGCGAGCCAAGAAGCCCGCTACAGAATCAGCTTTTTAGTCGTCTGGTGAAACGAAGCCAGTTCACATTCACCCGACCGATCCCAGTGCTGCTCTGACTCATATCTCAACAACACTCGACTCCAAATAGGAAGAAGTGCTCATCCAATTCCTCCATGAGAACTGGGACATCTTTGCATGGAAGCCTTCTGACATGCTGGGTGTTCCCAGGGGCTGGCCGAGCATCGCCTACGAGTTGACTCAAAAGTGAAACCTGTCAAAGAACATCTCCGACGGTCCGACGTCCAGAAGAGAAAGGCTATTGGTGAGGAGGTGGCTTGGCTCTTAGCAGCAGAGTTCATCCGAGAGATTTATCACTCCGAGTGGCTCGCCAACGTTGTCATGGTCCCCAAGAAGGACAAGTCACTTTTCATGTGCATTGACTTTAAACATATCAATCGGGCCTGTCCGAAAGATAGTCGACTCGACTGCGGGATGTGAGCGACTGTCTTTTTTAGACGCCTATTCCGGGTACCATCAGATCTGTCTGTATGGGCCTGACGAGATCAAAACAGCTTTCATCACTCCATTCGGGTGCTTCTGTTATGTTACCATGCCATTCGGCCTCAAGAATGCCGGAGCCACATTCATGAGGATGATTCAGAAGTGTTTGCTCACTCAAATCAGTCGGAATGTGGAAGCATACATGGATGATATTATGGTCAAGTCACGAAAGGGTGCCGACCTGCTGACTGACCTTGCTGAAACCTTAGCCAACCTCAGGATGTATGATATCAAGCTTAATCCATCAAAGTGCACATTCGGAGTTCCTGGCGGAAATTTACTCGGTTTCCTCATTTCCGAACAGGGAATCGACGCCAATCCAGAAAAAGTCGGTACTATACTCCGCATGAAAAGTCCTGTGCGAGTGCACGACGTCCAGAAGCTTACTGGTTGCTTGGCCGCTTTAAGTCGATTCATCTCTCGTCTCAGTGAAAAGGCATTGCCTCTTTACCGATTGATGAAGAAGTCAGACAAGTTCGAGTGGACTCCTGAAGCTGATGCAGCATTTGCAGAGCTCAAAGCTCTGCTCTCCACCCAGCCGGTGCTTGCTACCCCAATCAGCAAAGAGCCTTTGCTGCTTTACATCGCAGCCACGGGACAAGTCATCAGTACGGTACTTACGGTCGAGCGGGAAGAAGAAGGAAAAGCCTTCAAAGTTCAGCGCCCAGTATATTATATTTCTGAAGTTTTGACCCCGTCGAAGCAAAGATATCCTCATTATCAGATGCTTGTATATGGGATTTATATGACCACAAAGAAGGTTCCTCACTACTTCTCTGATCATTCCATTACAGTCGTCAGCGATGCTCCATTGTCAGAGATCCTGCACAACAGAGATGCAACTGGTCGAGTGGCAAAATGGGCGATTGAACTCCTTCCTCTAGATATCAAGTTTGAGGCAAAGAAAGCTATCAAGTCCTAGGCAATAGCAGATTTCGTCGCCGAGTGGATTGAACAGCAACTGCTGACTCAGGTTCACTCGGAGCATTGGACCATGTTCTTCGACGGTTCCAAAATGCTGAATGGTTCCGGTGCCGGGGTAGTATTGGTCTCCCCCCGAGGAGATAAGCTCAGATATGTTCTTCAAATCCACTTTGATTCCTCCAATAACAAGGCAGAATATGAAGCACTTTTATATGGGTTGCGCATGGCCATTTCACTCGGCGTCCGTCGCCTCATGGTCTATGGCGACTCAGATTTGGTGGTTAATCAGGTGATGAAGGAGTGGGACGTCAGAAGTCCAGCCATGGCTGGTTATTTCAATGCAGTGAGAAAGCTGGAGAAGAAATTCGAGGGGCTAGAACTTCATCACATACCCCGACTGAAAAATCAAGCAGCTGATAATTTGGCGAAAAAGAGAAGCCATTCCCAGCAATGTGTTTTTGGAACACATCCACACACCATCGGTTCAGGAGGATCCCTTCACTGAAGAAGCCCCGCAGCCAAAAAGTGCCACGGATCCAACTGAAGTTGAAGTTCCAGCTGTGGTCGACCTCATCATGGAAGTTTTGGTCATCACTCCCGACTGGACAATACCATACATCGCGTACATCCTAAGGAAAGAACTCCCAGAGGACGAAGAAGAGGCTCGACAGATCGTCCGTCGATCCAAGGCCTTTACATTCATAAAGGGACAGTTGTATAGAGAAACGCGACTGGAGTTAGTCAGAAGTGTATAACACCAGAAGAAGGTCAGATAATCCTTGATGATATCCACTCGGGGACCTGTGGTCATCATGCGTCCTCTCGGACCATTGTGGCTAAAGCATACCGAGCGGGATTCTACTGGCCAAGAGCGAATGAAATGGCGAAAGAGATAGTCGAGAAATGTGAAGGATGTCAGTTTTACTCCAATATGTCGCACAAGCCCGTGTCAGCCTTGAAAACCATTCCACTCGTCTGGCCCTTCGCTGTTTGGGGACTGTACATGGTTGGACCACTGAGAACGGGCAGGAGCGGCTTCACTCATGTGCTAGTAGAAGTCGACAAGTTCACCAAATGGATTGAAGCTAAGCCTATCAAGAATCTTGATGCTTGCACTGCTATCAGTTTCATCAGAGAGTTGATATTCAGATATGGAGCTCCGCATAGCATCATCACTGACAACGGGTCAAACATCGATTCCGACAAATTCAGAGCCTTTTGCGCCTCTCAGGGCACCGAGTCGACTACGCTTCGGTCGCTCACCCCCAGTCTAATGGACAAGCGGAAAGAGCAAACGGCTTAATTCTCAAAGGACTGAAACCCCGACTGATGCGCGACCTCAAGCACGCAGCAGGTGCATGGGTCGACGAGCTTCCATCAGTTCTTTGGGGATTGAGGACAACCCCAAACCGATCGACCGGAAGAACCCCATTCTTTCTGGTCTATGGAGCCGAAGAAGTTTTGCCGAGTAACCTGCTTCACAACGCACCTGAGTCGAGCTCTACTCTGAAGATGAAGCAGAACAAGCCCGGCAGGACGCAGTCGACCTCCTGGAAGAAGAAAGAGAAATGGCCATGATCTGATCGACCATCTATCAGCAAGACTTGCATCGATTCCATGCCAGAAATGCGAAGAGTCGAGCCTTCCAAGAAGGAGACTTGGTCCTCCGAGTGGATCAACAGAAACCACACAAACTCGCTCCTACTTGGGAAGGTCCCTTCATAGTCACCAGAGTCCTCCACAATGGAGCGTACCACCTTTATAATGTCGATCGCCAGATTGATGAGCCACGAGCCTGGAATGCGGAGCTGCTCCGCCCCTTTTATACTTGAATTCTCACTCGGATGAGATGTAATAAGAAAAACTTCTGTAGTTTATTTATCAAAGTCAAGAGCGTTATAATTTTCCCAGTGATTGTTATTGTTTTTGTTTGCGTGAGAAATCCCCCAGGAGATGGCTTAGCTGCGAATCCGTTTCGCCTAAGTTTGTAAAAATAATTTCCTACCGAGTGTTGAGCCAGCCTCCCACTCGGGGGCTTAGCTGCGAACCCGGTTCGCCTAAATGTTTGAAAATCCTACCGAGTGGTGAGCGACCCTCCCACTCGGGGGCTTAGCTTCAGTCCAGTACTCGCCTAAGTATTTGAAAATCCTACCGAGTGGTGAGCCAGCCTCCCACTTGGGGGCTTAGCTGCAGTCCAGTACTCGCCTAAGTATTTGAAAATCCTACCGAGTGGTGAGCGACCCTCCCACTCGGGGGCTTAGCTGCAGTCCAGTACTCGCCTAAGTATTTGAAAATCCTACCGAGTGGTAAGCGACCCTCCCACTCGGGGGCTTAGCTGCAGTCTAGTACTCGCCTAAGTATTTGAAAATCATACCGAGTGGTGAGCGACCCTCCCACTCGGGGGCTTAGCTGCAGTCCAAGTACTCGCCTAAGTTTGAAAAATCCTACCGAGTGGAGAGCGACCCTCCCACTTGGGGGCTTAGCTGCAGTCCAGTACTCGCCTAAGTATTTGAAAATCCTACCGAGTGGTGAGCGACCCTCCCATTCGGGGGCTTAGCTACAGTCCAGTACTCGCCTAAGTTTGAAAAATCCTACCGAGTGGAGAGCGACCCTCCCACTCGGGGGCTTAGCTGTAGTCCAGTACTCGCCTAAGTATGAAACACATCCCAATCCGTAAGGACGATGAGGTGCATGTCAAATGCCACCTTCTCCTTGGGAGCTTCGCCACAAATACAACGTGCGCTCCATCTCAATCCGCAAAGACGACGAGGTGCAGGTCGACTGCCACCTTCTCCTTGGGAGCTTCGCCACAAATACAACGTGCGCTCCATCTCAATCTGCAAGGACGACGAGGTGCAGGTCGACTGCCACCTTCTCCTTGGGAGCTTCGCCACAAATACAACGTGCGCTCCATCCCACTCCGCAAGGACGACGAGGTGCAGGTCGACTGCCACCTTCTCCTTCGGAGCTCCGCCACAAACACAACATGCGCTCCATCACCGACCCGCAAGGACGACGAGGTGCAGGTTGACTGCTACCTTCTCCTTCAGAGCTGCGCCACAAATACAAAAGTTGTCTCGAGTGAAGAACGAGTTCCACTCGACGGAGGATTCATGAAGATATTCAACGATAAACCTAGTTCAGATAAATCCTAAAGGTTCCAGACCACAGATCGAAGTGCTCGGGCATTCAGCCCGAAAGAGTTTAACAGTTACAAAAACCACTCAGCATTCCGAGGCAAATTTAAGGTGGGGCATAAAAATTTGTTCACTCCGCAGGAGGAGGACTGGCAGGCTCGACGAACTCGTCCAGGTCGACGCCGTCGGCGATCTGAGTGGCTGCAGCAATAAAAGTCTCCATAAAATATCGGAAGTCATGCCTCTGGGTGTTGGCGACCTTGATTGCTGCCAGCTTATCTTGTCGCACCTCCTTGTAGTGGACACGAACCAAAGACAGAGCCACATCAGCACCACACCGGGTAGAAGATTTCTTCCACTCCTGCACTCGATCAGGGATCTCGTTAAGTCGAGTCATCAGGGACTCAAGATCATTCTGGAACATAGCCTCTGGCCAAAGTGCCGTTTCGATCCGTGATGTGGCGACCTTCAGTCGAGCCAAGTAGTCCACAACACTGTCGATGCGGGATTCCAGTCGGAGCAGATTCATGGCAGTTTCATCTTTCACGGGAGAATTGATTGGGTCCAAACCTGGCTCAATCCACCCAGTCTCCTCCTCGAAGTTCTGACAAAACTCTGCATTCACGATCCAAGGATAAGTCAATTTTTGTATGCTGAGTCGACAAAAAACATCAATCGGAACAAAATGTATACCTTCAAGCTTGATGAACAACTTCTTGGCAAGGCTCCTCAGATAGCTCTCCAGATCGTCCCTCCTGCGAGCGATGCCTTCCAGCTTCTCGTACAGGTTGAGATTGTCCTTCTTCAAGCGTGTGCACTCCTTGTTGGCTTCATTCAGGGAAGATTTCATCTTGGCGTTCTCTTCTTCCAATTGGCCGACTGAAGCCAGTTTCTGTTCAGCCAGAGCGGTTCTGTCGTCAGCTTTCTGTTGAGCAGCAGCCAAATCCTGATCCTTCTTCACCAGAGCTTCGTTTAGTTTTACTGCAAGGAAATGGTACTTGATTCAGAAAGAGCAGAAGAGTACTCAAGCTGAAGACAAACCAGTCGACAAGCTCGTCTTACCATTGGCGTCGTCCTTGGCCTTTTGCAGCTCTGTCTTGGCCAATTCCAAGTCAAGGTTTAGCTGGATCTGCTGTTTCTCCAAGTCATCAAAGCGAGCTCCAAGATCACAAGATTTCTGCAATCAGGGAGGCGAAGTTATTTTACAGCGAAAAACGACAAAGACAATAAATACTAAGACTACGGTCGACTGCCCGCAGTCCACCATAGTCTCGGGGACTACACCCACTGGGTGCACTTTGCGTGCCCCCACCGGTTCTGATCCCACTTGACCGGCCTGTCGGAGTTGAGTGCAGGGAGTAAAAAAAAGAAGTGGACAACAAGCTGTTCAGACCCCAGTCGACTGCCAGCAGTCGACCGCGGTCTCGGGGACTACACCCGGTGGGTGCACTTGGCGTGCCCCCACCGGTTTTGATCTCACTCGCCCAGACCGAGTGGAAGAGTGAAACTACCAAAAACGACAGCAACATTACACTCCACACGGCCAGACCAGACCGAGCGAAAGAATCAAAATATAAAGACTACAGTCGACCGCCAGCAGTCCATCGTAGTCTCGGAGACTACACCAAGTGGGTGCACTCAGCGTGCCCCCACTAGTCCAAAAATTCAATTGATGCACCCAGTGGGTGTACAGATGCAAAGATTTTCGTAAAAAGAGTCTTCAGATAGCATATCCTAACAGAACAAGCGGTGACCAACTAACCTGAACATTGCTTTGGTGAGCCGAGCTGGCGTCATAGGCGGCCTGACTGGCATCCCGCACCGCCTTCATCTTCTCCATCATAATGCCCGCCTGGCGTATGGCTTCCTTGGCAGCATTCACTTAGTCCTCTGGGACATGATGGATCGCAAAAACTGAAGGAGGGTCGGCAGGAGCTTGACCAGTCGATGAAGAAGGCAGGGCACTCGACAATGGTACGGTGAAGGTAACAGAACCCCGATTGGCATCACCAGCGTCCTGAACGACTGGTTCCGCCATCGGCATCGACTGTGGCACCTTGCTTGCAGGAGCTTGCCTATTTTTCCTCGTCAAAGGCCTCTCAGGCTCTTCATCATCATCATCATCGGGGAGGTCAATAATGTTAGGAGCTGTTCAAAGATCAATCGCCAAAATCACATCACCCAATGGTACACATTGCAATTGAGTCGACCAAATAAAGATAGAATGACAGAAATCATACCCAGATTGGAAGTGACTGCATCCTCCATTATCTCATCCTCATCCCTGTAAGCTGAGGTCCCAGAAGTAGCAGCGCTGCCAGTTCCAAAGTTCGTCTGGTTAAATCAAGAAAAAATAAACAGCACGGAGCGTTGAGTGAGTACAAAGAGAGTCACTCACGCAGAAGCGGCGGGGATGTCAATCTTAATCTTCGGCAACGCCTTCCGAGGCTTCTGCTCTGCAACTTTGAGATGCTTTGACACTTTTCCAGTCAGGGTTGGTGAAGATGTCCGAGGACGCTTTGAAGACTGACCAGTCTGAGCAATCGCCTTTTCACGGGCGCTCGGTCGTTCTTGGTCAAGCTTGGATCGCCTCTCCCTGCGAGGAGGCGACTCGACTTCCTCTTCGTCACTTGAGTCGTCGCTTTCTTCGTCCTCTTCTCCATCAAAATGCCATTCGCCACTGTCGCCGCCACTCGCCTCTCCCTCCAGATATTGCTCTTGCTCTCCGTTGGGCACCGAGTACATTTCGATAAGGGCCTGAAAGAAAGCGGGAAGAATAAAGTCAGTCGACGCAGTATAGACAGCTGCGCGATGAATTCAGATTATAATCAAAAGCTCGGAATCAGACCTTTTCTGGTTCATGGGACTGGTCGAATGGAGGAACTCTCCTGGCTCCCTTGGGGTTGTCTTTGTTTCCGGTGATGCCCAACAGCCACCCCTCCAGTGTGTCGTCATCGACCTCCTCCGGGTGAATCCGAGTGGTGTCGTCAAGACCCGAATACATCCACATCGGATGGTCTCGAGCTTGAAGAGGCTGGATGCGCCGCTGAAGGAAAACCTCCAAGAGATCCATACCAGTGACCCCGTCACGGATGAGCTGGACCACTCGTTCGACCAGCACCCTAACTTGCGCATTCTCCTCCGGGAGCACCTTCAAAGAGGAGGGTTTCCTCACTCGGTCCATGGTAAAAGGAGGGAGGCCAGTCAACTGCCCTGGCGTCAACTGGTCTTTGCAGTAAAACCAGGTCGACTGACATCCGCGGACCGAGTCGGGAAGAATCATGGCCGGAAAGGAACTTTTCCCTCTCATCTGAACACCAAGACCCCCACACATCTGAATCACTTGTGTTCTCTCGTCACTCGGATTGGCCTTTTTCACCGTCTGAGAACGACAAGTGAAAATGTGCTTGAAAAGACCCCAGTGAGGCCGACAACCCAAGAAATTCTTGCACAAAGACACGAAAGCAGCGAGATACACGATTGTGTTGGGAGTGAAGTGGTGGAGTTGTGCCCCAAAGAAATTCAGAAATCTCCGAAAGAAAGGGTGAGGAGGCAAGGAAAATCCACGGTCGACGTGGGTGGCAAGGAGAACGCGCTCACCCTCCCGAGGTTGCGGCTCGGATTCCTTCCCCGGAAGCCGCGCCGATCCATGGGGGATCAGTCCTCCGTCGGCTAGGTCGTCGAGGTCTTCTTGGCGGATCGCCGAGCGGATCCAGTCGCCCTGGATCCAGCCCTTCGGCAGGCCGTCTCGTGAGGAAGATCCACCACGACTGGTCGCCTTCCCCTTCTCCTTTGTCGTCGCCTTCTTCGCCCGCTCCAGAGCCGCCGTCTTCTCCTTCCCCATCGTCGCCGACGAGACGCGTACGGAGCGGCGGTGCTGGGGCGAGAGCGAGCGCGACGAAGAAGCCTGAAGAGGAGAAGAGGAAATGAGAACGCACTGTTCAAGAAACCCCGGTCCGGCGCCTTATATGAGGCCGCTTCCGAGTGGCTGACTGGTAGGCCCGGACGATCCTATCAAATCCCGTAACAATCGCACGTGCGATACGTGGCGAAAAAGGTGGCGTGGAGATCGAGGCGGCTCCGCCCTATCCCATCCGATTACTGCGGCCTCCCCCGTCCCGCGCGCTTCCCAAAATTCGAATCCCGCGAAATCTGCGGGCAGCAGAACAACTTGCCAGACGGAAGATCTCCTCCACACCGTCACTCGGAGTTTTTCAAGCAAAGAGACTCACTCGACAAAAAACTAAGAATGGATCAAGGCGACTGAAAAGGAAGTTGCTGTTATCACTCAGGTTCATTGATCCGAAACAAGATATGCTCATGGCATGAAAAATGAGTCGGAGAAGTTCTCAACTCCTTCCCCACTCAAACCTCGATCCATTCGGGGGCTAATGATGAAGCTATGTACCTAGGGTAGGATCATGGACCTGTCCTAACTGCCCTACCCAAGGACATCTCTAGAAGAAAACACCTTCCAATCGACTTGGAGGTGTTCCACTCGGCAGACTCGAAGACACTCGACCAAGAAGCAATCACTCGACCAAGATCCAACCACTCGACGGCCAGGAGACCTAAAGTCACTCCGCACGCTAACGGTCGGTCATTAAGTAGCTTTTATGGTCATCATAGCACTTTATTAGGGGTGTTACCAGTAACGCCCCACCTTAATGTATTTGAAACCCTGCATAACTGAGGGCCGGAGGGGTCTGGCGAACTCTATATAAGCCACCCCCTCCTCAGTGTAAAGGGTTCGCACCCCTGTAATTCGTACACACATAATCCAGTCGACCGCCTCCGGGCTCCGAGACGTAGGGCTATTACTTCCTCCGAGAAGGGCCTGAACTCGTAAACCTCGTGTGCTTACAACTACTCCATAGCTAAGATCTTGCCTCTCCATACCTACCCCCCTACATTACTGTCAGACCTAGAACCACGACAGATAGCGCCAAATCTATACAGAAACTTAAATTATCGAGAGCTGAACCAAACCCTGTGTCATTCACATGTATCACATCATTCTCTACTCTTTTATACTAACATGCACATATTTAACTAATTCATTGGGCATGGCACATCATACTCCTTTCTGGGAACATGCTAAACCAGAAATTCTTATGTTCGTGATTCTTCATCCACCGATGCAGAAAATCTTCCAGGGCGCATTACACGGTTTTCTTGTAATAACCCTATTATCTGAGATAAACACCTAAGATCATACTATGTGCACTTGACATTACCTAAGATCTCCTAGAATTGCATTCTCTATGTCTACATATGCTACAAACATTGCCAAATTTGTACTGAAACATTTTTCTGTGTGTGAATGCTGAAACTTAAATTACTGAGAGCCGAACCTAGCCATGTGTCACACCACTATCTACTCTTTTCTACTGGCAAGTGTAGCATGCACAGATTAAACAAGCTCATCTCACGCCACAAAACAAATACCCATCTCAAGGACAGAGCAGACTCACCATGAGCCATGGAGAACTTCAGAGCTTCAGGGATGCCCCTCACGGAGAAGGGGGCGGATCCCGTTGCGGCCGGGGAGGGTCCATGGAGCTGCAAGTGGGTGCGGGTGCGGATCCGGCGGTGTCGTCGCCCCAATCCCATCCCCATCCATGTGTGGGTGAGGGGCTAGGGTTTCGGGCGTGGTCGCCCCATCCATCCCATCCATGGGTGGGCGGGAGTTGTCGCCCCATCCATGGGTGTGTGTGTGGAGTTGTTGGCCCATCCATCCATGGAGGGAGAGGTGAGGTTGCCGGTGGGGGTCAACGGCGGCGGGATTGTAGAGGAATCCGGGTGGTGGGGAGAGGACGGAGGAGCTCGAGTGGATCTGCGGCGAGGGACGGCAGAGGAGAGAAGGGGCAAAGGGTGGCCGGCGGTGGAGGGGATGTCGATCTACATCGGGGGGGGGGTGGTGTGGGAGTGGAGTGGGACTGTTGATGATAGGGTGGTGGTGCGGGTGGAGTGACAAGCTTAGTACTACTAGCGTGGGGTGTTTCATCAGCGCTACAGCTATTCATTTAGTAGTAGCGTGTCTATGGAAAGGGCGCTACTACAATGCATAGTCTGGGGGCAACGCCCTGGCAATTGTAGTAGTAGCGCTCTTTTCTCCTAGCGCGCTACTGCTATTTGGGTATTAGCAGCGTGGTCTCTTGCAGCACGCTACTGCTAAGTAGCAGTAGCGATTGTTTTTAAACCGCGCTGCTGGTAATATTCTGTGTATAAGGTTTTCCCTAGTAGTGTCTATCCACAGATACAGCTCGAGGAGCACCTTTGTACTCACTTTGCCTTAGTGATCATGCGGAGACCCCGCAGAGCAGGACTAGGGGTGTTATCGAGCCCCGAACCTGGGTAAAGTACGTCGGCGTTCGTGTCTACGCCTTATCCCGTTTCCAGGCACCGGCGACGTTCTACTCGCCCCCACCATGATAAGTCATCCATTGGCATATGTCGCACTTAACCCCCGACATGTTGCCATGAAAAATAATAAATTTCTATAAAAGACCACAAAAGTAATATTATAATAGCATGAAATAAACAAAAAATATAAATACGTTTGAGATGTATCAGCCGCCTTGCTGCCCCAAATAAAACTCGAAGACTCCCTAAAAACCCTAAAAAAACACCCATACCGACATGCATGGGTCGGATTTCAAGCTCACCGCAGTCCGGGACCACGCACTGACTGCCACTACTCGGGCGAACTAGCCAGGATGAGTGGCTGTTTAAGATCACCGCACTAGATTACCAACGCCAACGTCGAGCACCGCCTAACGAATACCGCTACTGGAGCACACATGTTCCTTCACCAAAACCTGCGGCAGCCCTCCAACTCCTCCAAAAGCAGCCCGCACCCTGATCAGGACATTCCCGCCGGGGGCAGAGCCCTGGCGGCAGCTAGAGGGGGTGTAAGCATTGTGGCAGCTAGGGTTTCGGTCGACCGGCTGGTCCGCTATCGTATTTGCCAAAAAACTCACAGACTAAAATCCTTGTAAGTTTAAGTGTATAATTATTGGTAGCAAAACTCCATTTTAATCGCTAGCATCACGACCGAGACTGGTGAAGTAGGGATCGAACTACCGGTTGGTACGCGATGCAGCGAGATGTTGAACCCAGATCTAGCCCATCGACAATTATAAGGCATTATCCATCAAACCGGTGCACGATCGATCCATGCATAGAGCACACTAGCTTTCTTCTTTCCTTTTCTTTTCCCATGAACAAATTTTGAGGCGTCGGTTTGCACGATTACAGGGCATGGAAGAAGAGCCGCGTGCTCCCCGACGACCTATCTATGTATGATCATCCTTCCGTGTGGACTTTTGAGCTCACTGGTTATATGCAGTACTTTTGTCATTGCGTACACCATCGTCCAGTGCCCAGCAAATTCGCCGTGACCGACAGGCCCTCTTGAAACGATCAAGATGTCGTTTACCATGTGCTTTATATGGAGTAAACAAACATGTCGCCAGCGAAGAATACACACTGGAGACATCAAATTCAGACGGAATCTGCTAATTTAACCTCAGCTGGGAGAGAAAAGCCTATCCGTCCACGCTGCCTTGCAAGCATTTGAGCTGCAAACCATTCACGATTCACGGATCTGCACATGCCTACATCAACATTCACGACTAGATTATTTATCAACCCGGCCCCGGTTTCCTTCAAGTCAGCGCTCTGTAGCTCGAGGGGATGTGTGCTGAGTTGTGCTCGCATGTTCCTGCGGCGTCTAGGGAGTAGGGAACATGCTCTGCCCGATTAAGAAACGCAGACAGGAGAGCAACCCCTGCCAATTCTCCTTCTGTCCCGCGCGTATAAATGGACGTGCGGAGGAGCAGCGATTCCACACCTCAACCACACGACTGCAGCTTCCACTTTCAGTCTCCGGCCACTCAACACAACTCGGCTCTAGTGGGTCGATAGAGCTCAAGGATGGGTAGGGTTGCGATCTGGATCGCGTGCGTGCTGCTCCTGGCGGCGACATGCCAGGGCAAGGGGGCTCCGGGGCATAGGGTGAGGGTCGGCTACTACAACCGGAAGTGCCGCGCGGCGGAGAGCATCGTCAGGGACGTCGTCGGCAAGGCCGTCTCCCGGAACCCCGGCCTCGGCGCCGGCATCATCCGCATGGCCTTCCACGACTGCTTCGTCCAGGTGCGTGCGCCGTACTGTCAACTGTTTTTTTATATGCATGTAAAGCGACGTACGAGCACGTGGTTAACAAGCAGCGGCTTGTGCAGGGCTGTGACGCGTCGGTGCTGCTGGACGCGACTCCGGCGAACCCGCGGCCGGAGAAGCTCGGCCCGCCCAACTTCCCCAGCCTGCGCGGCTTCGAGGTGATCGACGCCGCCAAGGCGGTCCTCGAGAGGGTCTGCCCTAGAGTCGTCTCCTGCGCCGACATCATCGCCTTCGCCGCACGCGACGCCGCCTTCTTCCTCAGCAGCAGCCTGATCGACTACAAGATGCCGGCGGGGCGGTTCGACGGGCGCGTGTCGCTTGAAACTGAGGCGCTGCAGTTCCTGCCCCCGCCCTTCTTCAACCTCACGCAGCTCGTCGACAGCTTCAAGGCCAAGAACATGGACGAGGACGACCTCGTGGTGCTCTCCGGCGCGCACACCATCGGCGTGTCGCACTGCTCCTCCTTCACCGACCGCCTGCCACCGAACCCCTCCGACATGAACCCGGGCCTCACCAGGCTGCTGCGGAGCAAGTGCCCCGTCAGCCCCAACTTCACCAACGACCCCACCGTGGTGCAGGACATCGTCACCCCCAACCGGATGGACAACATGTACTACACCAACCTGCTCAAGCGGAACGTGCTCTTCATCTCCGACGCGGCGTTGCTCACGTCGGGGAAGACGGCGACGAAGGTGATGGAGAACGCGTTCAACCCCGGGAGCTGGGAGAAGAAGTTCGCCAAGGCGATGGTCAAGATGGCTGCCATCGAACTCAAGACCGCTGCCAACGGCGAGATCAGGAGGAACTGTAGGATCGTCAACAAATAGGGATGCTGGCTATTTGTATTTAACACTCGAACGTGCATGCGTTCGGTTCTTTTGCTGCATTCATTGCATTTTGTTTCTTTCGTTTCCTTTGCTGCATTCAGCTGATCAGGTTGTAATTCGATTAACAGGGCTTTTTTCACGATAGGTGATAGATGCCTGAATAAAATTTTCATTTCCGACTTATTATCCAGTCATCTACTTTCTTTGCAAATGCATTAATTTATGGGGCGACCTGCACCGAAGGTTTAGGTGCGCTATTGCATTAGATCTCCGGTTCATATGGCCTCTTCCCCAAGAAAGATTAGGGTTGCCGTCGGTACGCCTCATCTATGGTGGCCTAGGACCATGGGAGTGCGGTGGATCTCGGCCCTTGCCGACGGAAAGGCTTCATTTTTAGATGGTTCTTTGAGTATTGTTAGGGTTTGTATCCTTTTCAAGAAGGCGAGACGGCGGCGGCTTTCTGAAAATGGAATAAGGTCCTCCCTGTCTAGCCCCGGTCCCGGTGGTGTGCATAGCATCGTCGGTGGGAGTGTGGAGGTGTGTCTCCGGCAGATCTATCTTTGGTGGATCTGCTCGGATTTGGCTATCATTCGTCTACGCTCGTGTGTTTTCAGGTTGTATTCTTTCGATCTACGCTACTCTTTATCAGTGACGGTTGCTGTTCTGGTGCGCTGATCTTATGGGGCCTTACCACGACGACTTCCCGACTGTCTATTACAACAAGTTTTGCCCGGCTCCGGTAAGGAAGAGGCGATGACCGCGGCGTGCCTTCGGCTCGCTTCAGTGCTTGTAGTCGTCGCTGGCTGGTCTATGAATATGAATGTATTTTTTGTTATTTTTTGTGTTCGTTGTACTGCCATGATTGAGGATGAATAGGTCAGAAGTTTCTCGCAAAAACAAGATCTCTAGTTCATCATTCAAAAGGTTTAGAAAGAGCCAATACAAATTTGATTTCGGCTTTCTAAAAAAATTGATTTCAGACATTTAGAGGACAAATTTATTGTTGTTAATAATATAAATTTAGTTGTGAAATACTCCCTCCGTACATTAATATAATACGTGTTTGCGGTTCGACATTGCTTTTGCATTTTCTCATTTTTTACTTGAACTGCAAAAATGTCTTATATATAATTAGTGTACAGAGGTAGTAACAAATACGTAATGAGCAAGGCTTTCATAAGCTTTGAATCTTTTTTTCAAGTATTCTATTTATGGGCCCAAGTTTGACTAATCGAACTAGAAATTTTATGCATGCCACATGCACATTGTGTGATGATGTCAAATTGTTTAGAACCTGTTGATGGCTTCCTGATTGGTGTATCAGGACCTAGTGCACGACCATTGGTGCATACAAGTCATCTTCAACCCCCCCACCCCCACCCCCACCCCCCACCCCCAGCCGAGAGAGAGAAAGAAGACATAGAGCCCGGCTATATAAATATGGGAAAGTATAATTTTCGTCCCATAGAAATGATCCCTCAACTTCAAAATCAGCAAATCTAGGTCCCTCAACTTCTCAAACTAGATAAGTTTAGTCCCTCATACCGCCTTTTGTGATTTTCATCCCGGCTGGACATGGTTTTCACTAAAACTTGATAAATCATTGGGGTTTGACTGCCATGTCACGGAGCGGCGATGGCATAAGTACTCGGCTGTGGTGGCACTACACGCGGGACATGGTGGCCTGTCTCATGGGATACTGGACTTTCGCCATGCTCGCCGTTCAAGTCATGCGGCCGGAAGCGGCAGGGGTGCAGGCGCCGTGGCGGTTGTGGTTGACGTACGCAGCAAAGGCTTTGGATGCTCACGTGAAAGACACACACGTACTTGACGTTGTTCCCTTCGATTTGTACTGGCTAGAACATGCACCCATCGTCTCTGCTCCTTCCGCGACGAGATCCACATGTTGCGGATGTCTTTCAGGCCGCGAGGTGGTGGCCGTCGAGCTCGACGTTGCTGCCAGCCGGTTGGCCGTGCCGATGCCTTAATCAACGATGCATGTGGCTGCCGGCGGGCCGGCTGTGTTGTGTCAATGCTTTGATCCACAACGCATGACTCTGTAGTAGTACTGCCCATTTTTGCATGCCCTTGTTCAATAGTCCTTTACAGTCTTGGTTTTCTTGAAGGCGACGTGCAGCACGTGCACGACGGGCTTGCGCGGTGCATGCAGGCGAGCATGAGTAGCTCCGACTTCAGATCATCGGCCACAAGGTGTTCCACCGTCCTGTGGCCGCTACATAGGTACACCTCCTCCGTGCGGTACACGACGGCGAGCATCACCCGACAGTGACGGTGCTGGTCATGCTCCCCACCGGACATGGCGGCATGGCGTTGAAGTGGCCAGTGATGTGGCAGTCAAACCCAAATGACATGTTAAATTTTTAGTCAAAACCATGTCCACGTGCGAAAATGTTTTACGGGACCATGATTCAACCGAACCTACGCTCGACACCATTGATATCTATATACTATTCATGAGGATCCATGCATGGTTGATTAAAAAATTCAGTTCACATGCATGTCTATTCATGAGGATTCATGCATGATTAATTAAAAAATGCAGTTGGCATGCATGTCACAGATCCACATGTAGTAGGATGTTAAATCGTACGGCATAGACCATAAGTTCGGCTAAACCATAGTCCTGAATCACGTCTCTCGTTCACGTGAGAGGAAAACTACCGAAAGTGGTATAAGAGGCTAAACTTATCTAGTTTGAGAAGTTGAGGCACCAAAATTTACCAGTTTTGAAGTTTAGGGATCATTTATATACTTTGGCAAGAGCTGAAGGACAAAGAATATACTTATCCCTATAAATAAAGCCAAACTGGTGAGTCATCCAACAAATAACACAAAGTACTCTCTCTGTAAACAAATATAAGAACGTTTAAATCAATAAAGTAATGATTTAAACGCTCTTATATTTATTTACGTAGAAGAGTATCAGGCAAGTAACCGTCACACAAGCCCAATGCAAACCATGACGGTCGGGCAAATAGCCATGCACGCCACCCAAAGGAACAACAAAATCATGATTAAAGCTACGTCCTTGGAGGAGCAGGCGCTAGACAAAGGTCAGTACTAGAGGCACGGATCTTGACGATGATCGTAAAGACGGTGTCAGTGTCATGGCCTTAGCGAGAGGCTTCCATTATTTTAACAGGGCAACCATTTTAAAAAGACAGGCAGCCCAATGTTTAGGAAAAACATGTTCGGTAGTAAAATTGTTCTAAGTCACCCAGAAGGACCAAACGAATGCAGCGAAAGCAAGCCAAAACACACAACAAACTGGCCTGGAAAATTCAAGAGATAAGTAAAGAGATCATCGAAACATTTCGGATTCCAGTTAAGGTTCAACAATGATCGGATGCAGCTCCAGCACATGCGAGCAAGATCACAACTAAACACAATGTGTTCTGTGTTTTCGTTCTCTCGACAAAGAGAACGGCCAGCAGCTGCAGGTCCACTTCTTTTCATGATTTGATCAGCCAGCAAATGAAGTCTCACCGCCTGTCAAAGAAAGATTTTGATTTTAGAAGGAATATGTGCCCGCCATATCGCCTTGAAGCGATGGTCACGCCATCCTTGAACAAGTTCCATGTAGAGAGATTTAACTGAGAATCTGCCCGAGGACGAATGCAGCTAAACGAGCTGATGTGGAGTCTCCGAGAGCACTTGAAAAAGGGGAGCAAGCTCCTGCCAGTTCTCCATCTCTATAGGAACAAAGCTCGATACAGCTCTTGTTAGAGTTGTGTCGAATATAGTGTACAATGTAGGTTACAGTTGGACTTGTAGTTGTATTGTGTTTAGATAGGATATGGAGTCGTGTCCTAGTAGGACACTTGTATCGTAGGCCTTTTACATATAGCGGGGCTAGACACACGATGTAACCTATACCAACATAATAGCACAGGCGCGTAAGGGGGAGCCGGCGGCGTGTGCCGGCGCCCGGGTGGCCGGTGTGCGGTATTGTGACGGTGTCACGGGGAGGAGCGCCCGTAGTCATGCCCCGGAGATGTAGCCATATCAGTGAACCTCGTTAACAAATCTCGGTGTCGTGCTCGTGTAATTGCTTGGTCCTTGGATGATCTACGGTATGTCTCGAATTTATTCTAACAAGTGGTATCATAAGCTAGGTTGTGAGGTGACTGTCTGGTTGATCTAGATGAGATGGAGATACCGCGGAAGGATCAAGCGTCGGCGATGCAATCGGAAAATACGCGCGGCAATGCAATTGCATGGAGCAGCGTCGAGTTGGATTCGGAGTCGGCGAGATTGAAAGATGACTTGTAGGCTGCAGCAGTAGCACGTGCAGCAACGCAGCAGTTTGGGCAAGGTACGGTCCAGCACGGAGGCGAGCCAGCGGAGCCCAACACGGGCGCGCGTACGTGTCTAGAGGCAGCGGCAGGTTTGGCGGTTCTCTAGGTGCAATCGGAAACAGCAAGTCACGGAATTTGTTATGAGAAAAAAAGAGGAGACCAAGTCTCCACGTACGACACGGAAGATAGGCATGCAAATCAACTGGAGAATTAGAAAAATCGCAAGAGATAATCCGTTGGAAAGCAGAAGGTCATGCCAATGCAAAGCTGGCATTGGAAGTTTTTTTTTAAGAAAAAGGCATAGCCCGACTTTATAGATAAAGCCACCAGACAGAGTTAACAAGGACCCAGACAACCAACACAGAAATACCAAAGTATCAAGTCAGAACACGAAGAGGAATGTCTAAGTACATGGCTCCCATGCCAGTACACGACACGCAGGCCGGAAGAGGATAAGATAACGAGGCAACGCAGCGACGTCTACGGGTCCGCTTTGTTTGGAAGGATGGAGATAGCAGAATTTCGGATCTTGGCCAACATGGCGTCAAATGCATCCCTGTCCTCCTCCTTAGTCAATAATCTCCACTGTTGCAGGAATATACTAGTCTTAAATAAGCAATCAGCAGGCTTAGCAGGAAAAACATGTTCGATAGTAAATTTATTCCTTGTCGTCCATAAGGACCAACACATGGCCGCAAAGCCGACCCAAAACAATCTCCTCTGGGCCCCAACCAAAGAATTAGCCAAGGTTCGTAAGTCCGCAAAGGAGGTCGGAGCCCAGGAGACATGCAACCATGATCTGATACAACACCAAAACAGCTTAGCCAGGACGCAGTTAAAAAAAATGAGGTGTATCTTCTCTCGTCCCACATAGAACACAACAGTCATTACCCGGACCATTACGCTTACGGATTTGGTCACCCGTAGGTAGATGCCCACGAGAGGTTGCCAGAGAAACACTCTAATCTTAGAGGGGATGCGAGCTTTCCAAATCCACTTAAATTTGGAGGTGATGGATCCCTCAATAAGTTTGCGATACAAGGATTTAACGGAGAAGCGGCCAGAAGCAGAATGGGGTCACACAACTGTGTCTTCCTCCTCCGAGAGCGAAGGGAAGAGGGCAGCAAGACATTGCCAGTCTTCCAACTCTACAGGAGAAAGGGAGCGGCGCAGCTGAAGGTCCCAATTATTCGACGCAAGCTCGGAGATAGAGATCTGAGGGTTTGGACAGTAGGAGAATAAAACAGGAAAAGTAGAGGCCAGCGGCGAGGCCCCACACCACCAATCGAGCCAGAACCTAGTAGATTTCCCATTTCCAACAACATATTTGACTAGGCCTTGAAAGATAGGCTGAAGTTTAACAAGATCGCGCCAAAATTGAGATGCCCCAGACGCACGGGCAAACATAGGGCTACAGGAAGGGAAGTATTTCGCCTTTAAGATGGTGAACCACAGAGGCTTGTCCTGGGGGATGTTCATGATCTTTCACCACCATTTGATAATCAGACATTTGTTCATAACCAGAGTGTTAATGATGCCCAGCCCCTCAAGGCTTTTGGGCTTACATATGGTGTCCCATTTAACCAAGCGATACTTCCGCTTGTTATCGGCCGCGTTCCAATAGAAGGCCCCTCTATGTTTGTCAAAGCCAGCATGAGTACCCATAGAAAGAAGATAGAACCCCATCAAGAACATAGGGAGGGAGGAGAGACAGGCGTTAATTAAGGCCACTTTGCTCGCCTGAGTATTATATCTGCCCCTCCAGGGCATCACACGATTACCGACCTTGGTCACCACAGGAGCAAAGTCCTTGGCATAGAGCTTGTTAGAAGTGATAGGCAAGCCCAAATACTTAATAGGGAAGGAGCCCAGAGAGCAATTTAATAGGCGTGCCACCCTTAGAGCCTCGACGTCAGAAACACCCGTGACAATAACTTCGCTTTTAGAGAAATTAATCTTGAGCCCCGAAAGAGCTTCGAAACAGAGGAGGAGAAACTTGAGATTGCCCATGCAAAGATCATTAAGCTCCACCAAGATGATAGTATCGTCAGCATACTGAATATGCGTAATTCCTTCCGGAATGAGGTGGGAACTAACATGGGAGATATGACCAGCCTCCGCAGCTCTAGAAAGAATGTTAGAAAGGGCGTCCGCAACGAAGTTAAAAATAATGGGCGAGGCCGGGTCACCTTGCCGCAGGCCCCTAGAGTTTTTAAAGAAGTTACTAATATGCCCATTAACATTAATAGCAGTGTGGCCCCCCATGACCAACTGCATGATACGGTGC
Source organism: Triticum urartu (assembly GCF_003073215.2). NCBI lineage: Eukaryota > Viridiplantae > Streptophyta > Magnoliopsida > Poales > Poaceae > Triticum > Triticum urartu. The sequence continues at coordinate 90,506,667 of NC_053023.1, read as the reverse complement.
ACCACCCCACTGTCAAACCCTTTTGCAAGAAGGACTTGTCTCAGGAAACCCCAACTAACCGAATCGTAGGCCTTTTCAAAATCTAATTTGAGTATAACTGCCTTGTTCCCAGATTTGTTAATATCATGAACGATTTCGTGGAGACAGAGAACTCCGTCCAGGATGAAGCGCCCCTTGATAAAAGCCGACTGAGTATGAGATAGGGTGCGATGGGCTACAGGGGTGAGGCGAGTGGCCAGACACTTGGCAGGAAACTTGGCAAAGTTATTAATGAGTGCGATAGGTCTAAACTGGGAAATTAAGTCTGCACCCTTAATCTTGGGAATAAGAGAGATCACCGCATAATTCAGCCTGGAGATGTCAACTGTGCCCAGGCAGTACCCTTGAATCACTTGGCAAATAAGATTTTTAAGAATCGGCCAAAACTTTTTAAAGAAGGGGATAGAAAACCCATCCGGGCCAGAGGCAGAATTAGGGTTAGCCTTCGTGATAGCAGAAAAGATTTCCTCTTCATAATAGGGGATCATCAAGTCCGAATTTTCCTCCTGAGAAACCAAAGATCCCTGGTACCAGAAGTTAGCAGCAAGCCTGAAACCCTGATCAGGCTTGGCGGAGAGAAGGGAAGAAAAGAAAGAGACCACGTGGTTAACGATGGTGCCCTGGTCGGAAGTACAAACCCCATCAATGATCAGGCTATCAATTAGACATCTGCGCCGTCTCCCATTCGCAATCGCAAAGAAATAAGCAGAGGGGGAATCCCCTTTAAGGAGCCAATTGGACGCGCCCCTTTGGCGCCAGTATATCTCTTTAAGCCGATGCAGGTGCATCAACGCACGCTCAAGGGAGAACCGGAGGGACCAGTCAGAATCAGATAGGCCAGAGGCGTCCGCCCGAGCATCAAGGGCCTCAATCTGGGTCAAAAGAAGGGCCTTCTGCCTACGCTCCTGGGCCGAATAGTTCCGGGACCATCCCCAAAGGAATTTGTGAAGCAAGGCCGAACAATTATGCCAATCATCCATGGGTCCAAAGGAACGATGAGGAGCAGAAAGTATCGCACTGATTTTAGAGCCCAGGAGGTCACAAAAACCCTCAATAAGGAGCCAAGAGGCGTCAAACTGAAATATGGAAGGGGAAGAAGTAGAGTGGTTTCCAACGTCAAGAATAAGAGGGGCATGATCTGAGCCCACAATGGCCTTAGATTTAAGCGTCGCAAGTGGGAAAAGAGAGTCCCAATTCGAGCAAACAAGAACGCGGTCTAGGACGGAGCGGATGAGAGAAGGTTGGTGGTTGGTCCAAGTGTACCTAGATCCCACCCTAGGGATCTCACGCAGAGCGCAAGAACTTATGAAGTCATTGAAGGCGCCAGCCAGCGCCCATGAGAAATTACTAGTATTCTTGTCTGCGGGGGAGCGAAGCAAGTTAAAATCACCACCAATCACCAAGGGGAGCGAACAAGCTTCTACTTTATTGGATATTTCGTCCAGGAAAATGGGAGAAAGGAAGTGGTCGGCCGGGCCATATACAACCATAAATTCCCAGAGAGAATTAAGCTGTCGATGGAAAAGCACAGTGCTAGCCCAAAAGATACCATGATCAAAAGCAACAAAATCAAAAACATCCCGTTTCGAACCTAGCACAATGCCACCAGAGTGGCCCGAGGAGGGGCAGAAATTCCAATCAAACCGATCCGCCCCCGCGATAGAGGAAAGCTCACGAGGAGAGAAAGAGGATTTAAAGGTTTCAATCAAGCCTATCAGGTCAATATTGTCCCCCCTGACCAAATCTTTAATTTGGTCTCGGCGTCCCCGAGTGCCGAAACCTCTGATGTTCCAGAAGAGGGCTTTAATTTGTAAGAAAGATTTTTGATGCGTAAACTCGACCTGCGGGGAGCCAAGCAGGATTTAGCCTATTTAGAAGCCCCTTTTTTCACTTGGGTCCCAGCCCCATCACCAGCGGCCACCGCCTCCGAACCCCCAACAGCCACAACTGGAGGGGCAGGAGGTGTTGCGGCAACTTCCTTAGCCTTAGCCAAAGCCGCCTGGGCCACTTCATTATCCCTAATGAGAGCAATCAGAGAAGAGGGAGAGCCATGGTTGTGATCTAGAGAAATACCCGCGTCTGCGAGTACCTTAGTCAAGTGATCATCCGAGAGGGCAGGTAGAACAAGCCTAGTAGGTGAAGAAGAAACATGAACCAACTGTGCAGGGGAAGGAGGGATACCTGAGGCGGGAAGGTCCCGAGCTGCCGCCCGTCGAGCCGCCTTGTCGACCACCCTCAAACCATTGTCCCGGATCCAGCCACTCTTGCGAGCCGTAGAAGATGGGGACCGGATCGGGGAGGACCGCACCGCAGCCGGAGAGGACAAGCCCGCCACATCACCCAGATCATCGTCAAGACGACAGCACAGACCCGCTGCAGAGAGCTTCGTACCCGAGGAGGCCCGACTTCAAGCAGAGAATTTGCGGATAGAGGATTTGCGCTTGGAGGAGGGGACCGACGCCACACAACACGGGGAAGCAGGGAGGTCTTCAATGCCCGAGAGCGACGGGGAGCCCGGCCGAACAGGGAGGTTGGAGCAGACTCCCGACATAGGGGTACCCGCAGGCGGAGCAACAGGGGCAGACTGAACAGGCGCGAACTCCATCTGATCCTTCCCACCGCTCCCGTTCTTGGGGGCATTCTCCTTGAACAGCTCGCGACTTTCTGAGCCCATGCCATCCCACTCAGACGTAGTAAAGTGAGGAAGCAAGCCCCCACTAAGATTGCCAACATTATCAACATCACCAGCATGATGATCAGCAGCGGGTGGGGGCGGTGGTGGGGAACGGGAAGAAGCAGCCCCCTCCACGCGCACCCGGAGCCTGAAGCCATCCGCAGCAGGGAACACATCGACACTTCCATGAACACACAAGGGGTCAACCGCCCAGATCTTGAGACGCACTGGTCCAAGAACAGCCAAGGAGTCCTGATCCACCAAGATTGGTTTACCAATGAGAACACCAAATGCCATGACAAATTCGGTAGAGCGGAGAGAAGGAGGGATATCATCAACCAAAACCCAGATCTCAGAGAGGGGGGAGATAGGCTTCGCCTCGTTGGCAGCAGCTTTAACCGAAATGACCAGTTGATTCAGAGGGAGGGTGAAGCTCATGCAAGAGGAGATCATCTTGAGGCTGCTTTTAGAAGGGAAGACCACTGCAAAATCAAAGTCAGAGAGCTGTCTGATCTGCCAGTCCCACCCTCCTTCATCCCATAACTGCAATTCATCCTGGAGGGTTTGGGGAGAGATCTTGTGGTCTTTGACCGTGATGATGGCAGCATTAGAAAGAGCAGGGGCCACTCAGACTAGTGGGACCTCACAGTCCAGCGCGAAGAAAGAACATCCAGGAAGCCCTTGGCCATAGTGCACAAATGACGCAGGTTTATGGCGGTTGTTGCAGTTCACAGTGAGATGTCCGTCCTCACGGCAGATCAAGCAGAAGGGGGGGATTGAAACAGCGCGACTGGAAATGCCCAGGTTGGTGGCAGGCGAAGCAGGTGAGGTTAGGGTTAGGTGGTTGGTTAGACGGAGGAGGAGGGCGAGACGGAAGGGGAGGAGGAGGAGGGGGAATGATACCATGGCCCAGAGCACCAGAGGACGAACCCGGGCCCGACGACGGGAACCGGCGACCAGGGCCGCCGGAGCCGCCGCCCCCACGGCCAAACGAGCGCCGGCCGAATCCAGAAGACGAAGACGGAGCACGGCCGCCGCTGCGAGCTATGGGCCCAGGGCCAGGCGGGGGAGGAGGGGGAGGACGGGCCGCGAGGCCAGAGCCACCGGCCGCCACCGCGGCCTCCCATGGATCGGTCCCAGATCCACCAGATCCAGGGGCCTCAGATCCAGATCCAGCCGCAGCCGGCGTCGGAGCCCCAGCCCTCCCGTCTCCCTGGAGCCCCGCCGGCCCCGACACCCAAGCCTCGCACTCGCGGGCCACTTGGTGACGAGCCGCCTGCTCGGCCTCAAGCTTGGAGCGAAGGGAAGCCTCGAGCTCCAGGTCGACGGCCCCATCGCCCGCGTCATCCCGCCGCCGCTTCTGGCCAGAGATCGCCTCGCTGGACGACCCACGCGAGCGATCCATGGTGACAACCGCCGCGAAGGGGAGGGAGAGAGGTGGAGGCGGAGGGGATCTGCGAAAGGAGGGGATGCGGGAACGATAGCGGCGCATGTCAGAAAGAGAGGCAAGAAACCCTAGAAATGGGGGGTGCGAGCCCTTGCAAACCCATGAGTACCCCGAGGACGCCAGGCAGGCCGGGGAGGGAAGCGTGGGCCGGGCCATTCAAGACGGGCAGAGGGGCGCGGGCCGAGCCAGACCCAGGTCCTAAGACAGAAAGAGGGGGGAAATCAGAAAAGGACGAAAACTCCGGAGGCCCAGCAACCGCAACCGGCCCAGAACAGCCCAACTAAGGCGGAGCGAGGGGGCCACGAACCTCCCGCACCGGAGCCAGATCTAGGGTTAGGGGGGGAAGTGTCAGGACCAAGCTCGACGCCGGCCCCGCCGCAGCCGTCGGCGACGAGGGCGACAGGGAGCGCGAAGAGCGAGCCGGACCAACCGAACGGGGGGGGGGGCGCACCCCCAGGGGCCATGCAGCCCACAGAGGAGAGTGCCTCCGAGCGCTTCCCACGCCGTCCGCGCCGCACCTGGAACCAGCCCGAGCTCCCAGCCTCTGCACAGATCATCGGACGGCCCCGGCCGCCCGGGGCGAACTTTCGAACCCTGGCAGCCGCCGGCGCACTAACCAGAGGCGGGGCCGCTGGAAGAGAGACCAGGGGAGAGGGGAAGAGACATCCTCCACATCGAGATCCGAATCCGCCTCTTCCGATGACAGAACCCAGAACTTGTTCCGAGGCCCAGAGACAGGGCTGGATCGAGAGAGGGGCGCCGCGCAGGGCGTGGAGGGAGGGGAGGCGGAGGAGAGGGCCGGCGACGAGAGGACAGGGGGTGCAGGGAGCGACGAGCCATGGGAACGGAGGGCAAATGGGGAGGGGGAGACCGTGGGGGAGGGAGGGGAGGGAGAGAGGAGAGCCATCAATCTCGTATTCAAGTTTTGTGCAAAGGAGCCGATCCACCACGTGAAGGCCAAAGATTTTAATTCTCTTGGTTTTGCTATAGTAGCATGCCGAGGTTCGTCCGTGTGCTTGGGGCATTGCGTGGAAAGCTCAGATAATTTTTCGCAGGGTCAGCCGTACAAAGAACCATGATGCCAATGGGTACCAGGTTTGAGGTGGAGAAGTTCACTGAACTGAAAACCTTGGGTTACGGCAGACAAGGGTGAAAGATTTGTTGGCACAATGAGGATGCTTGAAGGCGTTGCGGGAAGTCATGTCAGCTAAGATGGAATTATCATGTGATGGATGGAAATTCACGGAAGATGATTTGGGAGCCTTGAGCGTGTCGTTGCAGTCGGACAAGTTCGGCTGGGTTGGACTAGATGGTCTGACGGATCGATGCAAGTCGGTTGATACAGAAAACAGTGGTGGGATCAGCGATGACGACATAGGAGCGTGATGCTGATGGTGACCGACTTCTGGGGCGTGGAAACACGTGGCGCAGGCTTGAGTGCTTGTGTGGCTTCGAAAAGGCTATGGCGCGGAGTTGATTCAAGACAGTGCACATGAGATGTTAGAGTCGACGGGGCGCGGGGTGGCACGTACAACCACCATGGAGTCTTGTTGAAGGTGGAGCTGGATTGAGAGGCTACGACGTAAGTGCACATGGAGTCGAAGCCTATTCAGCTGGAGAAAAGCGAGTGACACGTAATTCAGACTGGAGCCCAATGGTTTGATGGAAGCGTGAAACTCGTCATCGGTCGGTGATGACCGATGGTACTCTGCAGTGAGGGTTGAGTGGTGTGGGTTCGCGACCCTTGAGACTCGACCAGGACAGCGGAGGCTCGACGCGGTAATAGCGGCGAGGCGTGCGGTATGCACGGGACATGGAGACGGGCTAGGGCTCTGGTGGTCATACATGTGGTGAGACAACTGTGAATTTGACTCGGGATGACTACAAGCAATGGTGAAATTCCTTCAAGTTTCAGACAGGCGGTCAAGAAAGGAGCGGTGATGTTGAGTTTAGGTAACTCTTATGTGTGATACCCAATATGTGAGTTGTTCACTTCCACGCAGGTCAGTGATCGTTGTGTGATGGCGTTGGACGGATACTCTGGAAGTTGGGAGCACAGACTAGAGTAAGAGGAACTTAATTTTGCTCGAGTGTTGACTATGATCAAAAAAAGAAGGGACTACAAGTTGCAGGTGGAGTCATATGGAGTCTTTGGAGTAACATCGGTACTCATGGGATAAGCTCATGTCCAATGTACATGGAAGTTTGATGCATGGACGAATTCAAGGTGGTGGAGAATATTCGCCAAGATGGAGTTTGTTAGAGTTGTGTCGAATATAGTGTACAATGTAGGTTACAGTTGGACTTGTAGTTGTATTGTGTTTAGATAGGATATGGAGCCGTGTCCTAGTAGGACACTTGTATCCTAGGCCTCTCATACATAGCGGGGCTAGACACACGATGTAACCTATGCCAACTTAATAGCACAGGCGCGCAAGGGGGAGTCGGCGGCGTGTGCCGGCGCCCGGGTGGCCGGTGTGCGGTATTGTGATGGTGTCACGGGAAGGAGCGCCCGTAGTCATGCCCCGGGGATGTAGCCATATCGGTGAACCTCGTTAACAAATCTCGGTGTCGTGCTCGTGTGATTGCTTGGTCCTTGGATGATCTACGGTATGCCACGGATTTATTCTAACAGCCCTATGTCCCAGATATTGGCAGCAAGCCCCGAGGACTAGATGGAAATGCACGAAAACAAAATTGGATTTGTTTGGTTCTGAGGTTGATGTTGGTCAACCTATCTGATGAGGACGGCTCATTTCGGTGGAAGCTTAAACATTCAAGTGGTTTTTCTTTTAAATCCACGCAGCTGTTATTAACAATTATCAGCTCTTTCGAAACAAATACATGTGGAAATTAAAGGTTCCATTGAAAATAAAGAATTTTATGTGGTTTTTACACAAAGGTGTAATTCTAGACCAAAAGTAACATGGTCAAGTGTCGTTGGAAGGAATGCAAAAGGTTGTGTGTGATCAGGAGGAAAACATTTATCATTTATTCATATCTTGCTTGTTTGTGACATTGTTCCGATGGATTGTGCATGTAAAGTTTAATCTACCACCCCCAGCTACCATGGTGAATATGTTTGATAATTGGTTGAGGGCAGTTTCCTCCTCTCTTAAGGCACAAATATGAGTCGGCATTTGTGCATTAGTTTAAGCATTATGAAAATGCCATAATGGCTTCTTTTTATCAAATTTAAATTTCCTAACCTTCTGCAGGTTATCTACATAGCCCCTAGCTTAATCCGATTTGGTATACCCTACTTCATGTGGAGGACAAAGGATCCACAAACTTTGAGTGCAACTGACCCGAGATGGTCGCATGATGTTTCTTCAACTGGGCCGGATGATGGTCCAATAATAGAATATGTGAATGGATCATTATATGTTGTTGGGGCCTGGCTATTCACTAGTAGAAAAAGGGTCAAATGTGAGACACATTAGTCCCGATTTGCATTGAAGCCGGCACTAATCTGTCTATTAGTGCCGGTTCAAATGGCTAGGCGGGAGGAGATCTTTAGTATACCGGTTAAGGGCGAACCTTTGCTACCGGTTCATGCCACGAACTGGTACTAAAGAGGCTGTGGCTGGTCCAGCCCCTTTAGTACCGGTTTGTGGCATGAACCGGTAGTAAAGAGGTTGTGGCAGGTTGTTTTTAGTCCCACCTCGCTCCCCTAGCAAGATTTTCACCATCTTAAATATGTTACTTCTCAAACTATCACAAGCACTTGGTCTTCATTGAACTCTATGTGTAGAATTTGTGGTCGCAATATGAGTCTTCACCGGTTTCTAAACCGTTGAGGACTCATGTTGACAATTCAGATTGTACACAAAAAGATCATTGATAATCAATGTATTTTTTATGTATATTTTTACATGTTTACGCCCTCACTCTCTCCACTCACTCGGTCTCCCCCTCAATCCCCCCGTGCCAGTCCTCCCCCGCCGGCCGCCCCTCCCTCTCTGCTGACATCATTTGCTCTTTTTTAGTCATTTACCGATTTGTTTAGAGAGCTAAATGACCGTGAAATTGAAAATCACTACAAAATAAATTATGAAAATGTTGAAACTTGGCATGGTATCATCATTTCACCCACATAGCATGTGCAAAAGAGTAGAGAGGGTTACGGCAAAAACTGGACGCATTTCGTGTACAAACTGGACAATCTCTTTCAGAGTATCAGGGTTTCGGACAAGAACTTGTCTGTTATACGGTTACTTCATTTTTTAAAAATTATTTAAACTCCAGACTTTTTTGCATTTAGTATGCAGCATTCAAAGCGACGTCGTCAATTTTCAACCCTTTCTGACATCATTTGCTCTTTTTCAGTCATTTACCGATTTGTTTAAAGAGCTAAATGACCGTGAAATTGAAAATCACTACGAAATAAACTCTGAAAATGTTGAAAGTTGGCATGGTATCATCATTTCACCCACATAGCATGTACAAAAGCGTAGAGAGGGTTACGGCAAAAACTGGACGCACTTCATGTACAAACTGGACAATCTCTTTCGGAGTATCAGGATTTCGGATGAGAACTCGTCTGTTACACGGTTACTTCATTTTTTTAAAATTTATTTGAACTTCGGGCTTTTTGCATTTAGTATGCAGCATTCAAAGCGATGTCGTCAGTTTTCAACCCTTTCTGACATTCATTTGCTCTTTTTCAGTCATTTACCGATTTGTTTAAATAGCTAAATGACCGTGAAATTGAAAATCACTACAAAATAAACTATGAAAATGTTAAACTTGGCATGGTATCATCATTTCACCACATAGCATGTGCAAAAGTGAGTAGGAGAGGGTTACGACAAAAACTGGACGCACTTCGTGTACAAACTAGGACAAATCTCTTTCGAGTATCAGGGTTTCGGACGAGAACTCGTCCGTACAAGGTTACTTCATTTTTTTAAACTTACTTGAACTCCAGACTTTTTTGCGTTCAGTATGCAACATTCGAAGCGACGTCGTCAATTTTCAACCCTTTCTGACACCATTTGCTCTTTTTCAGTCATTTACCGATGGGTTTAGAGAGCTAAATGACCATGAAATTGAAAATCACTACAAAATAAACTATGAAAATGTTCAAAGTTGGCATGGTATCATCATTTCACCCACATAGCATGTGCAAAAGAGTAGAGAGTGTTACGGCAAAAACTGGGCGCACTTCGTGTACAAACTGGACAATCTCTTTCGGAGTATCAGAGTTTCAGACGAGAACTCGTCTGTTACACGGTTACTTCATTTTTTAAACTTATTTGAACTCCAGACTTCTTTTGCGTTCAGTATGCAACATTCAAAACAACGTCGTCAATTTTCAACCCTTTCTAACATCATTTATCTTTTTCAGTCATTTACTGATTTGTTTAGAGAGCTAAATGACCGTGAAAATTGGAAATCACTACGAATAAAACTCTTGAAAATGTTGAAAGTTGGCATGGTATCATCATTTCACCCACATAGCATGTACAAAAGCGTAGAGAGGGTTACGGCAAAAACTGGACGCACTTCATGTACAAACTGGACAATCTCTTTCGGAGTATCAGGATTTCGGATGAGAACTCGTCTGTTACACGGTTACTTCATTTTTAAAATTTATTTGAACTTCGGGCTTTTTGCATTTAGTATGCAGCATTCAAAGCGATGTCGTCAGTTTTCAACCCTTTCTGACATCATTTGCTCTTTTTCAGTCATTTACCGATTTGTTTAAATAGCTAAATGACCGTGAAATTGAAAATCACTACAAAATAAACTATGAAAATGTTAAAACTTGGCATGGTATCATCATTTCACCCACATAGCATGTGCAAAAGTGTAGAGAGGGTTACGACAAAAACTGGACGCACTTCGTGTACAAACTGGACAATCTCTTTCGGAGTATCAGGGTTTCGGACGAGAACTCGTCTGTTACAAGGTTACTTCATTTTTTAAACTTATTTGAACTCCAGACTTCTTTTGCATTCAGTATGCAACATTCAAAACAACGTCGTCAATTTTCAACCCTTTCTGACATCATTTGCTCTTTTTCAGTCATTTACCGATTTGTTTAAAGAGCTAAATGACCGTGAAATTGAAAATCACTACAAAATAAACTCTGAAAATGTTGAAAGTTGGCATGGTATCATCATTTCACCCACATAGCATGTACAAAAGCGTAGAGAGGGTTACGGCAAAAACTGGACGCACTTCATGTACAAACTGGACAATCTCTTTCGGAGTATCAGGATTTCGGATGAGAACTCGTCTGTTACACGGTTACTTCATTTTTTTTAAAATTTATTTGAACTTCGGGCTTTTTGCATTTAGTATGCAGCATTCAAAGCGATGTCGTCAGTTTTCAACCCTTTCTGACATCATTTGCTCTTTTTCAGTCATTTACCGATTTGTTTAAATAGCTAAATGACCGTGAAATTGAAAATCACTACAAAATAAACTATGAAAATGTTAAAACTTGGCATGGTATCATCATTTCACCCACATAGCATGTGCAAAAGTGTAGAGAGGGTTACGACAAAAACTGGACGCACTTCGTGTACAAACTGGACAATCTCTTTCGGAGTATCAGGGTTTCGGACGAGAACTCGTCTGTTACAAGGTTACTTCATTTTTTTAAACTTACTTGAACTCCAGACTTTTTTGCGTTCAGTATGCAACATTCGAAGCGACGTCGTCAATTTTCAACCCTTTCTGACACCATTTGCTCTTTTTCAGTCATTTACCGATGGGTTTAGAGAGCTAAATGACCATGAAATTGAAAATCACTACAAAATAAACTATGAAAATGTTCAAAGTTGGCATGGTATCATCATTTCACCCACATAGCATGCGCAAAAGAGTAGAGAGTGTTACGGCAAAAACTGGGCGCACTTCGTGTACAAACTGGACAATCTCTTTCGGAGTATCAGAGTTTCAGACGAGAACTCGTCTGTTACACGGTTACTTCATTTTTTAAACTTATTTGAACTCCAGACTTCTTTTGCATTCAGTATGCAACATTCAAAACAACGTCGTCAATTTTCAACCCTTTCTAACATCATTTAATCTTTTTCAGTCATTTACTGATTTGTTTAGAGAGCTAAATGACCATGAAATTGAAAATCACTACAAAATTGGAAATCACTACAAAATGAGCTATATAGAAAAACTACTCAGAAATAAATAGAAGAAAATAAATAAAGCAGAAAAGAAAAACACCATGTAAAAAAACTACTCAGAAACAAATAGAAGAAAAAAATAAAGCAGAAAAGAAAAAACTATATAAAAAAACTACTCAGAAATAAATAAAAGAAAATAAATAAATCAGAAAAAACTACTCAGAAATAAATAGAAAAAAATAAATAACACAGAAAAAAACTATATAAAAATTGTTGGGGCGCTATCCAGTGGGCCTGCTAGGCCTTGGGCATGTAAATTCAAGCCCACAAGGCCCAGCAGGCTCACAGGATAGCGCGCCATAGTTAGGCCGAGAAACCTGGTTTACAGAGGTGTTCGATAGAGCAGCCGTGGCTGGGTTTATAAACTAGTGTGTCTGCCCTTCGCCCGGTGAGGTGAGACTAAACTTTACGCACCGCAGCGCACCCCTTTAGTACCGGTTCGTGGCTCCAACCGGTACTAAAGGCCACCTGTCGGTGTCAAAACCGGCGGATCTCGGGTAGGGGGTACCGAACTGTGCGTCTAGGCCGGATGGTAACCGGAGGCAAGGGACACGAAGTTTTACCCAGGTTCGGGCCCTCTCGATGGAGGTAAAACCCTACGTCCTGCTTGATTAATATTGATGATATGGGTAGTACAAGAGTAGATCTACCACGAGATCGAAGAGGCTAAACCCTAGAAGCTAGCCTATGGTATGATTGTTGTTGTGTATGTTGTCCTACGGACTAAAACCCTCCGGTTTATATAGACACCGGAGAGGGTTCGAGTTACACAAAGTCGGTTACAATGGTAGGTGATCTACATATCCGTATCACCAAGCTTGCCTTCCACGCCAAGGAAAGTCCCTTCCGGACACGGGATGAAGTCTTCAATCTTGTATCTTCGTAGTCCAGGAGTCCGGCCGAAGGTATAGTCCGGCTATCCGAACACCCCCTAATCCAGGACTCCCTCAGTAGCCCCTGAACCAGGCTTCAATGACGACGAGTTCGGCGCGCAGATTGTCTTCGGCATTGCAAGGCGGGTTCCTCCTCCAAGTACTTCATAGAAGATTTTGAACACAAAGATAGTGTCCGGCTCTGCAAAATAAGTTTCCACATATTGCCATAGAGAGAATAATATTTACACAAATCTAATCTGCTGACGTATTCCGTAGTGTGACACACCATGGCCAAGCCTTTATCCGAGTCGTTTCATTATCCCACCTCAGCGCGTCATGCGAGGCGGTTTCCTTGGCACGTCTTGTTAAAGCAGAGATCGTGTCCCCTTATTCCGGGATTCTCATCAATACGGGTGTGGGTAACCCAACCGCGCCATTGATTACGACGCTTGGAGATAAGCGAGTTTTACCAGGCTGGTGGGGACACGTAGTTGCGTCCACCCATATAAGGGGATAAGGATCCACCTTTTCACCTACGCCTTCTTCCTCCCTTGCTTATCCATTCTCGCGCACTCGAGCTCCAACGCCCAAGTCCGCACTCCCCACCTCAACCTTCTCCAGCCATGTCTGGAGCGGGAGGCAAGTGGATGGTCTCCTCTGTCACGGAGGGACACATCAAAAAACCGAGGAAGGCCGGATACTTGTCTAACGACATTGCGTACCGGCTTCCCGAAAAGGGGCAGCTCATCCCCACCCCTAGGCCCCATGAGAGGGTGGTGTTCCTCCCCCATTTCCTCCGCGGACTGGGCTTCCCTCTTCACCCATTTGTCTGGGGGCTCATGTTCTACTATGGCCTGGATTTAAACGATCTGGCCCCGAACTTTGTCCTCAACATCTCAGCGTTTATCGTCGTGTGCGAGGCTTTCCTCCGCATCCGCCCCCATTTCGGCCTATGGCTCAAGACTTTCAATGTCAAGCCGAAGGTGGTGCACGGCAACCAGGCGGAGTGCGGAGGCGCCATGGTGGGAAAGATGGCCAACGTCTTATGGCTCGAGGGCTCCTTTGTGGAGACCCTGAAGGGGTGGCAATCGGGGTGGTTTTACATCACCGAGCCGCGCGACCCCGAATGGGTCGCACCCCCGAGTTTCGATCCAGACCCCCTAAGCGGCTCACCTCCTGGAAGGAGACGGGCCTATCGTGGGGTAAAAAAGGAGAGCTGACCGGACTCCAAACATGCGTCCAAACCCTGGTGGACAAGAAGCTCAAACTTTTCAACGTAGTCGAGGTTATGCTCAGCCGCCTGATCCTCTCGTGTCAACAACGGGCTTTCAACCTGTGGGAGTTCGACCTAGCGCGGCACCAAACTCTGAGCAGGCTCTTCGACACGACGTACGAAGATGCCTGGAAGGTGCTTTTCAAGGGCGCCGAGGCCCCCGCATCCGCTACCGAGGATCGCGGATTCAGTACGTAGCGTCACGCTCATGCGGTAAGCTATTTTTTCCTTTTACAGGGTATCAGTTTTTCATAGTTTGACTCCATGCGGGATCTAAGCTCCCTTACCTTTGATAGGATTGGCAGGTGACGTCCGGACAGATCAACTGTCCGGATCCTTTGCCTGAAGGCCCAGCGGACGCTCGCTTGGCGAAGCTGCTGGTTCCGGCACCCTATGTCGTGCTGGAGAAGAAGGCCGCGAAAAAGGCCACGGGGACTCGAAAGAGTGCCCGGCGCCAGGAGGTGTCGGATCCATCATCCGACGGTTCTGAGGCGCATTCCTCCCGTGAAGACGAGGAGGAAGAAGAAGAGACCTCTCCCCCTCCAGCGGGAGGAGAGAAGAAAAGGAAGGCCGCCCTCTCTGGGGAGGCCGGAGGGTCCAAGAAGGGGAAAACCCTTCCTCCGGACTACTCCACCGACGCCGACGATGGCGGAGAGGAGTGGCCGCCCAGGGCCAAGCCCCTGGCAAAATCGTAAGTATCCGAATACCAGAGTAATTCATAGTATTCGTTTATTGCACAGCTTTCCCTTATGTCAAATATGTTTATGCAGCCCACCCAAAGACCAGCTCGACGCATCGTCGAGCGGCTCACTGGACTCGTCGGATGTGAACTCGCTTCCGATGGCTTCCTCCCCCCGCCCTATGGACGAAACCAAAGTGTTGTCCCAACATGTTCCAAGCCGGGAGGAGGTGGTCCTGGAGGCGCCGCAAGGCGACCTCCCGGACTCCAGGAATAAAGGGGATGAAACCCCCCAGGGCTCCAAGTCCGGCTCTAGGCCGGACACCGCTCCGGAACCTTCAAAGGTTCCAGAGTCCGACGGGGAACCTCCTTGCAAGAGGAGCAAGCCCACCGTGCCGGTGACCCCCATCCAACCAGAGGCGCCGGACAATCTGTTGGAGGCGCTCCAAGGCGCCTCCATCGACGAGGAGCACCGCACCATTATGAGTGCGGTGGTCCAGAAGGTTCAGTCTGCCAAGAGCGGACTGACTGAAGCTTGTACTAGCCTTTTAACAGGCTTTGAGGTAAGTAAAGAATGTGTAAATAATATTACCACATAGACAGTAGCCCTTGATGCTCTGTTTGGCGTTCGGGAAGAAAAGCCGAATAGAGGATCAAATAAAATCCGCAGGAGTCTAACAAAAAGGAGTCAATATGCGTATGCAGGCTTCTCTACTTGTGTCCGCCGCACTGACTGCGGAAGTGGACTCGCTAAAGCAGAACCTCGAGCGGTCCGAGCAAGAGCTCGGGCGTGCCAAGAAGCAGCTCGAGGACAATGAAGGTAAGAAATACCTTGTTTAAATATATATATATAAAAAGATGCAATTGCAAATAATGACAGGATTATCATGGCTATTGTAGGGGCCACGTCTGAGGTGGCGTCCCTAAAGCAAGCGCTGGTCGAGGCCGAGAAGAGGGCGGCCACGGAGCGCACCGAGCGGGAGAAATATGAGGCCGAGGTTGGCAAGGTACGGCAAGAGCTCCAGGCTCTCATGGAAAAACATGAGAGTTTGGAGCTTGACTCAAAGACGCGAGCATCTGAGCTCGCGGTGGCTATTGAAAATGCCAAGTCTGCCAAGGCTGAATCCCAGAAGACCCTCCAGGAGTTGGATGAGGTGAAGAAGATAGCGGCGGGTAAGGCATTCTTTATGCAAAGCAAACACATAAATGTGAGTTACTTATTACTTACCCGAATCCGGAGCTCTCCAGGAGCGTTCGCAGATCTTCCCCGGAGTGTGTCCGATTCCGCCGCATTCTATCAAGCCGAGGAGGGCAGCTCGACAGATAAGGTGTTCTGTTCTCAGTATGCTGAGGCCGGACACCCCGTGCCCCTGAGCGACCAGCTGAAGCAACTGGTCGAGCTCCACAAGGCGGCCGAACAGGCCATGAAGGGCCTCATAGTTCGGCTGTGGCCTAGAGGGGCTCTGCCTGGGAGCTATTTCGGGATGATGCGGCGGCTGGTGGAGGCCTGTCCAAGGCTCGAAGTCATCAAGCGCTCCGTCTGCATTGAAGGTGCCCTTAGGGCCCTTGCCCGTGCTAAGGTGCACTGGGGCAAGCTGGATGCTGAGAAGCTTGTGAAGGACGGGCCACCGCCAGGGAAAGAGCATCGCAAGCCCGAGAATTATTATAAGGATGTTCTGAAGGGTGCCTGCCTTGTGGCGGATGAATGTTCTAGGGATGTAATTTTTGAGTGAAACTTGCTCGTTTTGTCCCGTGCGCTGAAAACTTGTTCATATGCGCTAAGCAATGCTGTTGGAATTTAAAATATTACCTTCTGTGCGGCTGTTTATCAATTCTGAGAGATGGCAAGTCGTCGGCTTCTGCCCCCGTGCCGCTAGTGCTGGGGTGTTCGGGGATAAACCTGAGCGCTCTTTTCCCCATGTTTGGGTCCTTCGAGGGAGGCGCTTGTTGGGGAACGTAGTAATTTCAAAAAAATTCCTACGCACACGCAAGATCATGGTGATGCATAGCAACGAGAGGGGAGAGTGTGATCTACGTACCCTTGTAGATCGACAACGGAAGCGTTAGGTTGATGTAGTCGTACATCTCCACGGCCCGACAGATCAAGCACCGAAACTACGGCACCTCTGAGTTCTAGCACACGTTCAGCTCGATGACAATCCCCGGACTCCGATCCAGCAAAGTGTCGGGGAAGAGTTCCGTCAGCACGACGGCGTGGTGACGATCTTGATGTACTACCGTCGCAGGGCTTCGCCTAAGCACCGCTACAATATTATCGAGGATTATGGTGGAAGGGGGCACCGCACACGGTTAAGAATATGATCACGTGGATCAACTTGTGTCTCTACGGGTGCCCCTGCCTCCGTATATAAAGGTTCAAGAGGGGGAGGCCGGCCGGCCATCATAGGGCGCGCCAGGAGGAGTCCTACTCCCTCCGGGAGTAGGACTTCCCCCCAATCCTAGTTGGAATAGGATTCGCGAGGTGGGAACAGAGAAAGAGAGAGAGAGAAGGAGGGGGGCGCCGGCCCCCTCTCTCCTTGTCCTATTCGGACTAGGGGGGAGGGGCGCGCGGCCCAGCCCTGGCCGCCTCTCCTCTTCTTCCACTAAGGCCCATTAAGGCCCATGTACCTCCCGGGGGGTTCCGGTAACCTCCCGGTTTTCCGGTAAAATCCCGATTTCACCCGGAACACTTCCGATATCCAAATATAGGCTTCCAATATATCAACCTTTATGTCTCGACCATTTCGAGACTCCTTGTCATGTCCGTGATCACATCTGGGAATCCAAACAAACTTCGGTACATCAAAATGCATAAACTCATAATATAACTGTCATCGTAACCTTAAGCGTGCGGACCCTACGGGTTCGAGAACAATGTAGACATGACCGAGACAAGTCTCCGGTCAATAACCAATAGCGGAACCTGGATGCTCATATTGGTTCCTACATATTCTACGAAGATCTTTTATCTATCACACCGCATAACAACATACGTTGTTCCCTTTGTCATCGTTATGTTACTTGCCCGAGATTCGATCGTCGGTATCCAATACCTAGTTCAATCTCGTTACCGGCAAGTCTCTTTACTCGTTCCGTAATACATCATCCCGCAACTAACTCATTAGTTGCAATGCTTGCAAGGCTTAAGTGATGTGCATTACCGAGAGGGCCCAGAGATACCTCTCCGACGATCGGAGTGACAAATCCTAATCTTGAAATATGTCAACCCAACATGTACCTTTGGAGACACCTGTAGAGCACCTTTATAATCACCCAGTTACGTTGTGACGTTTGGTAGCACACAAAGTGTTCCTCCGGCACACGGGAGTTACATAATCGCATAGTCATAGGAACATGTATAAGTCATGAAGAAAGCAATAGCAACATACTAAACGATCGGGTGCTAAGCTAATGGAATGGGTCATGTCAATCAGATCATTCAACTAATGATGTGATCCTGTTAATCAAATGACAACTCTTTGTCCATGGTTAGGAAACATAACCATCTTTGATTAACGAGCTAGTCAAGTATAGGCATACTAGTGACACTCTGTTTGTCTATGTATTCACACATGTATTATGTTTCCGGTTAATACAATTCTAGCATGAATAATAAACTTTTATCATGATATAAGGAAATAAATAATAACTTTATTATTGCCTCTAGGGCATATTTCCTTCAGCGCTCAGTCCGACGAACAAGGCAATCGGACTATAATGCGTGAACACTCTCACTTAGCCATAGAATTCTATAATTTTAAATTTCGGCGAAGCCCCTGGTATTCGGAAGACCGAGTTCGGGGCGCTATCCACGCCTTGGCCAGACAGAGCCGGCTTCTCGCTCTAAGCGGCATAAGTGGTTAGGGACTCGAAAAACCTCTCGAACAGCGACCAGCTCTCGCTTCATCATGACAGTCAGTTTTAGCTTTCTCCACTGAAATGCTCGACCCAGCTCAACTGAGGCACAATCGAAGTGGTTCTCCTAGTGCTACCTTAGCCGATATAGCGGAACGTAAGGCACCAAAACATAGGAGCCGGGCAAACCCAACTATTGACCCAAGACATGATTCGAAGCCGATGCATATAATGCTATAAGTTCGGGGTGCCGCACTTGTTAAAGTGTTCGGACTTCTCACACCATATTGAGGGGTACTAAAGCCCCTGGCATATTTTGGCCGTACCAAAGTGTACGGGTGCAATATGTCGTTAAGGAACATATATTAAAAAAAGAGTAATGCAAAAATAGACAAAAGCTATCCACTGTTTATTAAAGAGGGCTGCGATCAAAGCAGAACGATACAAATAATACGATAAGCAAAAGGTTGGACTATTTAACGTGTCCGTTCCAGGGGCAAGCTGCAGAATAGTATGCGAAACAGGTATACTGCTCGTGATAGAGACCACATGGGAGTTCCGTAATGCGGCGTGTCTTGTCTGCTTCCCTGGTTCTTGCATCGTTTGTTCGGCAATTGAACTGCCGAACGGGCCTTCCGAAGAGTGGAGTCCTGAAAGTAAGAGAAAATTAAAAAATCGGCAGCCCCTGGTGCGATTTAAGCCGTGTTTCGGGCGTGCCGTGATGGTGCCCCTCCCCCTGTACCCATGGTATTTCTAGAGCGTAGTTATGTACGCGAAGTACTGGTATCGCATTTTTGCGAGGGTTGGGGTTGGGGCCGCATTGCTACGCCTGTTCGGGTCGTGCCAGGCGGTCTTGTTGTAGGTTACTCCGGGCGCACTTGACGGTGTCCGGTCGTTTAATGGCCGAACTGGAGAACTGCCTGGAGAGGCTGCTTTGTACTTCTGCTGCAAGGGCCGCCGTGTGCTCCTCCGTTCGGAGGGAGCGTTTGGTGTTTCCATTAACCGTAATTACTCCTCGAGGACCTGGCATTTTGAGCTTAAGGTATGCGTAGTGCGGTACCGCATGGAACTTGGCGAATGCGGTTCACCCGAGCAGTGCGTGATAGCCACTGCGGAATGGGACTATGTTGAAGATTAACTCCTCGCTTCGGAAATTATCCGGAGATCCGAAGACCACTTCAAGTGTGACTGAGCCTGTACAGTTGGCCTCTACACCTGGTATTACGCCTTTAAAGGTCGTTTTGGTGGGCTTAATCCTCGAGGGATCTACGCTCGTTTTCCGCACTGTATCCTGGTAAAGCAGGTTCATGCTGCTGCCGCCATCCATAAGGACTCTAGTGAGATGAAATCCGTCAATAATTGGGTCTAGAACCAATGCGGCGAATCCGCCATGACGGATGCTTGTGGGATGGTCCCTTCGATCAAAGGTAATCGGGCAGGAGGACCATGGGTTGAACTTTGGGGCGACTGGCTCTACCGCGTATACGTCCCTTAACGCGCGCTTCCGCTCCCTTTTGGGGACGTGGGTTGCGTATATCATGTTCACCGTCCGCACTTGTGGGGGAAAACCCTTCTGTCCACTGTTGTTCGGCGGCCGGGGCTCCTCGTCGTCATCGCTATGCAGCCCCTTGTCTTCATTTTCAGCGTTTAACTTGCATGCCTGCTTGAACAACCAACAATCCCTGTTGGTGTGATTGGCCGGCTTTTCGGGGGTGCCATGTATCTGGCACAAGCGGTCGAGTATTCGGTCCAAACTGGACAGGCCCCTAGGATTCCTTTTGAATGGCTTTTTCTGCTGACCGGATTTAGAGCCTCTGAATCTGGCATTAACTGCCGTATCCTCAGCATTGTCGCCGTTAATGTGGCGCTTCTGCTTGTTGCAACGCGACTTGCCACTACTGTCCCTGGTATCTGAATTACCAGGGTTCTTGGTCATATTGTTGCTACGAGCAAGCCAGCTGTCTTCTCCCGCGCAAAAGCGGGTCATGAGTGTCGTGAGTGCTGCCATAGACTTCGGCTTTTCCTGTCCAAGGTGCCGGGCAAGCCACTCGTCACGGATATTGTGCTTGAAGGCTGCTAGGGCCTCAGCGTCCGGACAGTCGACTATTTGATTTTTCTTTGTTAGGAACCGTGTCCAGAATTGCCTGGCCGATTCCTCTGACTGCTGAATTACGTGACTTAGGTCATCGGCGTCTGGGGTCGCACATAAGTGCCCTGGAAATTGTCAAGGAATGCGGCTTCCAGGTCCTCCCAACAACTGATTGATCCTATTGGCAAGTTGTTAAGCCAATGCCGAGCTGGTCCTTTAAGCTTGAGTGGGAGGTATTTGATGGCGTGGAAATCATCGCCGCGGGCCATGTGGATATGAAGGAGATAATCCTCGATCCATACCGCAGGATCTGTTGTGCCATCATATCATTCGATATTTACGGGTTTGAAACCCTCGGGGATTTGATGATCCATTATTTCGTCTGTGAAGCATAATGGGTGTGCGGCGCCTCTATACTGGGCTATATCACGACGTAGCTCCAATGAGCTTTGTCTACTGTGTTCGGCCCTGCCGAATTTGTGCCGGCGTGACGGTTACCGTCTCGAACCGTGGGGCGCCCACGCGATCCGTAGATTGATCTTGTTTGCTTTGCCTTGTCCTCCAACATATCTCGTAAGTCCGGCGCATATTCCCGTGCCTTGGTACGGGGTGCGGCTTGAGTGGAGGGCCGAGAGACCTCTCTGTCGCGGCCACGAGGTGGTCGGTCGGCCGCATCAAGTGCTTCCCCCTCTAATCGGGGTAGAATCCTGCGCTTTGGGTAGCTCTTGAAGGGGCGTTCGAGTTTATGCTCTTCGGCCGCAAGGACTTCAGTCCATCTGTCGACTAGCAAATCTTGATCAGCTATAAGCTATTGCTGTTTTTTCTTGAGGCTTCTTGCCGTGGCCATAAGCCTGCGTTGAAAACGCTCTTGCTCGACGGGATCCTCTGGCACGACGAATTCGTCGTCGTCGAGGCTTGCCTCGTCTTCGGAGGGAGGCATATAATTATCATTCTCGACCTCTCTGTCTGCCGCTCTCTCATGAGGGCTGGTTTCTCCATCCTCTTGTGCTAAATCTTGCTGGAGGGGGTTTTCTTCAACACTTTTCAGAGTATTATTATCTCCCGTGCTGGAATCACCGTATTTGTTTTGGCGGGATTTTGAGCGGCGCCGCTGACGTCGGCGCTTAGGCTGTTTCTTGGAGGGGTCATCCTCCGCTGTTCCATCGCCATCTCCTTCTTTTGGGGTGTCCACCATGTATATGTCATATGACGAGGTGGCTTTCCAGGGCCTGATAGGCGCTGGTTCTTCATCGTCTCCTTCATCGGCGTCCATACTGTTGATGTCTTCGGAGTCGAAGTCGAGCATGTCGGTTAAGTCGTCGACAGTGGCTACAAAGTGGGTGGTGGGTGGGCTTGGAATTTCTTCATCGTCCGAATCCCAACCTTGCTGACCGTAGTCCGGCCAGGGCTCTCCTGATAAAGAGAGAGACTTCAGTGTCTTCAGAATATCGCCGAAAGGCGAGTGCTGAAAGATGTCCGCGGTAGTAAACTCCATAATCGGCGCCCAATCGGATTCGATCGGCAGGGGCACGGAGGGTTCGGAGTCCGGAGAGGAGTCTGGCTCCTTGGAGTCACGAGTCTCGCAGAGTGCGGGGCTGGTGTTCGGCTCGATCGCCGTTGGGATTGCAGCCCCCGAGGCGGCGTCCAAGCACCCATCCTCGATCGGCGCAGTTGGCTCCGAATTAAGGGTCGAAGCCGATGCGGGTGTGGCCTCCAGGGCACTGTTCGGCGGTAGAGCTAGATCATGCTCGTCGTGACAGTGCAGCGCGCTCGGCAGTGGCTCGAATCCGTCGAAGATCAAGTCCCCGCGGATGTCAGCCGTGTAGTTTAAACTTCCAAATTTGATCTGACGGCCAGGGGCATAGCTTTCGATCTGCTCCAGATGGCCAAGTGAATTGGCCCGTAGTGCGAAGCCGCTGAAGACGAAGATCTATCCCGGGAGGAAGGTCTCACCCTGGACTGCATCGCCATTGATGATCGTAGGAGCCATCAAGCCTGACGGCGACGACACAGAGGAACTCTCAATGAAAGCACCAATGTTGGTGTCAAAACCGGCGGATCTCGGGTAGGGGGTCCCGAACTATGTGTCTAGGCCGGATGGTAACAGGAGGCAAGGTACACGAAGTTTTACCCAGGTTCGGGCCCTCTCGATGGAGGTAAAACCCTACGTCCTGCTTGATTAATATTGATGATATGGGTAGTACAAGAGTAGATCTACCACGAGATCGAAGAGGCTAAACCCTAGAAGCTAGCCTATGGTATGATTGTTGTTGTGTATGTTGTCCTACGGACTAAAACCCTCTGGTTTATATAGACACCGGAGAGGGTTAGGGTTACACAAAGTCGGTTACAAGGTAGGAGATCTACATATCCGTATCGCCAAGCTTGCCTTCCACGCCAAGGAAAGTCCCTTCCGGACACGGGACGAAGTCTTCAATCTTGTATCTTCATAGTCTAGGAGTCCGGCCGAAGGTATAGTCCGGCTATCCGAACACCCCCCAATCCAGGACTCCCTCACCACCCTTTAGTACCGGTTGGAGCCACGAACCGGTACTAAAGGGGGCCGCTTTCCGCCGCTTGGCCTGGCCAAAATTGGCCTTTAGTACCGGTTGGTGGCTCCAACCAGTACTAAAGGCCCCTGCTATATATAGCACTTGCGAAAATTTCAGTTTCATCTCCCATCTCCAACCTCTCCCCCGTCCCGTGCGCGCCCTCGCCCTCGCCGCCCCGCCGCTCGCCGTCGCCCCCGCCGCCCGTCGTCGCCGTCTCGCCCCCGCCGCCAGTACGCCGCCGCCCTCACACACACACGCGCGCGCGCACACACACACACATTTTTTAACTTATTTTCTGTTTTATGTTTTTTAGATTAATGCATGTCAAATTGTTAATTAGATGATCGAATTAGATGAATTACCTAGATAAGAATGTTAGAATGTTAATGTTAGATGAATTAGATAGAAAAGTTAAATATTAATGTCAATTGTTAGATGAATTAGCTAGATATTAATTAGGTATATGAGATTATTTGAACTAGTTGAATTAATATAACTAGTTTATTTTTAGTAAATGCTTAGTTGAACTAGCTAGTTGAATTAGAACTAGTTTATTTTTAGTAAGAAAATTTAGGTATATGAGATTTGATGATCTAATTAAAATATTACTTTATATAACTGCTTTATATATTTTAATAAGAAAATTAATAGAACTAGATTATTTTTAATAAATTGTTAGTTGAATTAGTTGAATTAATAAATTTAGTTTATTTTTAATAAGAAAATTTAGGTATCTGAGATTTGATGATCTAATTAAAATATTACTAGTAAGTGTTTAATGTTTATATGCTTAGTTGACTTAGTTGAATGAATAGAACTAGTTTATTTAGTTGAATTAATAGAACTAGTAAGTGTTTAATGTTTCACATATATATAAACATATGTTAGATATTAATGTCAAATGTTAGATGAATTAGATAGAAATTATATGTTAGATATATATTTAATTTAGTTATATGAGATTTGATCATCTAATTAAAATTTTACGATATAGAACTGGCTACTTTATTTTTAGTAAGAAAATTAATATAACTAGTTTAGTTGAATTAGTTGTACTAGTTAGTTGAATTAGTTGATGTACTTTATTTAGGTATATTTTTAGTAAGTGCTTAGTTGAATTAGTTTAATTAATTAGTTGATCTAGTTGAACTAATAGAACTAGTTAAATTAGTTGAATTAACAGAATTAATAAGTGTTTAATGTTTCACCTATGAACATAGGAATGTCGTCTGACGATGAACACGGTTTCATTATGTGTGAATACTGCGAAGACCAGCGCGGCCTGTGCGACAGAAATTTTCTGGTTGATGATAGGCGCTTCAGCATCAAGCTGGATGAGAACTTCGAAGTGGATACAGTAAGTCACAACGACAATTCTTTTTTCGTAATTAAGCATGACTTATGCTTCATTTGCTTCAACTTATAATTTTAATTTTTCACTATTCTACTAGCGTATCCCCTGTCATGCCAGAATTTTTGTCTTGGATAAGATATGTTTCAGTCCTAACAAAACTATGGAGGTAAAAAAAGTTTACTTGAAGACCGAGCATGGTTATACCTTCAACGTCAAATTATACAATGCAGACACATACACCTATTTTGAATGCAAAACTTGGCAAGCACTATGCATGCTTATGCATTTGAGCCTGATATGATTATCACCTTTGATATTCGTCCGGGAGATGATATTGAAGGTAATAGAGATATCTGGGTGAATGTGCAGACACCTCCAATTCTAACATTATGTGAGTTTCTTAACCATATTTATGTCTTTCATATTTTTTATTCAAAAATAGTTGACAAGTAATTTTTATTGACAACTTATTTCCATTCAAGCAAACATGTCTGGCGCTTGGTAAACAGGACCGTCCACTGTCCCGGGGCTGAACTAAACTGCGAGGAGACAAGTCATTATGTTTCATGGCTTGAGAATCTTGATGCTGTCAAGATAAATTATTTTCCTGAATTTGAAAATCTTAGTACTCAAAACGTGCGATCAATAGTGATCGTATTGAACTACGGTCACATCTATTTAGAAAAGATGGTATGATTTTTACCATTTATCATGAGTGCATCATTTGCATATATACATTATTTTTCAAGCTAAACTTTCATTGCTAAGTATATTACTATACGATGTTCTTGAACAGGGACTCCCGATGACAGTTGTGCCTTAGTGGATCGAGACTAAAGGTCGCATGCCAGTGGTTAGCTTACGGCCAAGACATCCTACATAGCACACATTTAGGATTTCTAAAAGCGAGGAATGCTTAATAGTGAAATATTGGAGCAAAATTGTTAATGATCGCAGAGAAGTACTAGGGGGCAGCAATCAGAAGCGCAACCCACGATTAGGAGACAGGTTCATCTGCATGCTCCAATATGATGAATCAGGAGAGCTATACATGTTCTATGCTATTTTACCTGAGAGAGAGCAGCATGAGTGATTAGCTAGTTCATGCTCTTAGTACTTGTCCTCTCATGTTCGTGTTCTTCGTCCTGAACTTAATCTCAAAGAGTGATTTGCTTTTGTGATGTTATGAACGCTTATAATATCATGACCATGTTGAACTCGATGATATCTTTGCTTCTGGTATAAGTGAATGTTTCTTCTTTAAGTTAGTGTTGGTGGTGATTAGATAGTGGTAATGACTATGATGATTAAATAGTGGTAATGACGACTATGATGATTTTTAGCTAGCTAGTATATAATGTTGTTGGTGATGATATGATGCAATAGTTTTTATATTAATATGATGATGATGATATTGATGAGTTATTATATCATTTATGAAAAAAACCGCAGATTAGTTTCAACTAGATGGATCCTAGCTAAGTGATAGTGATCAAGGTAATATGAATATGGCATATACTTGATCACGTGATCAAGTAATATGGATATGGCATATACTTGATCACTTAGCTGCCAGGATCCACATGCATCCAGTTGAAACTAATTTGCGGTACTTTCACTTAATGATTTAACAACTCATTATAATGTAAAACAATCATTAAATTGAATTGAAAACACAAAATTAAAAGAAACATAAAAAAACACCCTAAACATTCAGTACCAGTTGGTGTTACCAACCGGTACTAATGATCTACCCGCACCTGGGGCCAGGCTCGTGCCACGTGGTGGCACTTTAGCGCTGGTTCGTGCCGAACGGGGGGGGGGGGGGGGGGGGGGGGGGGGGGGGGGGGGGGGGGGCTTTAGTCCCCACTCTTTAATGCCGGTTGTAGAACCGGCGCTAAAGGGCCTTACGAACTGGCGCTAAAGCCCGATTCTGCACTAGTGATTTCGAGATTTGAGCTTTTTTCATTTTAATTTTTGTACAACACTCTGGATGCTCGGTACTTAGTACTGAATGGTATATGGTTGTGTGCACCGTCTCATGCTGAGGTTCGGTGGACCCTCTTTTTAAAAGAAAATTAGTCAACATACAAGGCATTCTTACCGTAATACAAGCTATATATCAAAATGTAAGCCATTTTTTGATTTTGTATAGGGCATAAAAAACGTCTTACATTTTGTTTAAAGGGAGTATGTGTTAGTTTATGCCCACAGGAGGTCGTTCTCCTATTCTAATGTGTCCTATATGCCTATTAATCACTTGGAGTTTAAAGCTTAATACATGCCAAGGAAAAAAGAATTAGAATACAGGAAACATGCAGACGCTCATACATACGCACATACACTGACTCATAGTCATATGAACACATGCACGCACACTCTATCCCTACAAACACCTCCGAGAAACTAAGTCAACACATCATCTTGAGATTGACTAAGCCGGCACTCACACCTTTGTAATCGACAGGGACGTTTTCTCTCGTTGAACGCATATTACTGAAAGCGCTGAAATAAATCCAAAAAAATACGAGCACCATTGTCAAATCTAGGACTACATGTCAAACTATTAACGGACTTGTTTGCATAACGGATACTAACCAACAACCGGTTGTTGCCCATTCGCCCGCTCAAAACAGAACAAAAAATCTCCCAGTGGGCATCGTAACATGTTAAGAACTTGTTCATCGTACATCACGCCGCAGCATTGTTGTACAACACAGTTGGAATCCTGGTTGAACACATGCATGGAATTATTGTTCCAAAAAAGTCTTCGCCTCCTTCCACTGGCATTACAGTGTGTTGATATAAACTTGTCTTACTACGCTACCTACCTTCCCATGAATCACTCCCGAGCAACTCAGAAGCTCCGTCGGCGCAGCCCGGATCGATGAGTTGTTCATGTTCATCCATGTGCCCAGTTGACATTGAACTACAACGATATACTAATTAAAGAAGCTGTACACATGTATAGCAGCCGAAGCAACAATTCGTGCCTGGTACATTCCTCGAACTACCTCACAGAGCCCATCTATAAGTAGACGGCCGCAACAGCGTCAGGAGGCACAGAGGCCGAAGCGCAGGCAGTTTCAAGCACCGAACCTGCAGACATGGCAAACCTCGCCGTTGCCATCTTGCTTGCATCGCTCGGAGCCGTGGCTACTGCTCAAAAAACCTCCGCGCCGGCCGCAATGCCAGCCTACCAAGGCTCCTACCCAAGCTACGCTAGTCCGCCGGTAGCCGAAATGCCAGCCTATCAAGGTTCCTATCCAAGCCACATTAGCTCCCCAGCTGCTAGCCCGAGCTACACCTTCCCGGCACCAAGCCCGCCAAGCATGGCCGCACCTACTGCTAGTCCACCGAGCCCGACCCCTTCTCCGTCTGCGGGACGACGGAGGCTGCGTGTCGGCTTCTACAGGCGCTCGTGCCCACGGGCGGAGAACATCGTCAGGGAGGCCGTGAGGAACGCCACGTCCAAGAACCCTGGCCTGGGCGCTGGGATAATTCGGATGCACTTCCACGACTGCTTCGTCCAGGTACAGTTAAAATTTTGAAAATCCATCCATGCATGTGGTAATACTGCAGAATATCTGTCATGTGCATGTGATTAGTACGCAAGGCATAAAACCTCGTGAATGTTTTCTTAAAGAAATGTTAATGGTGATTGCTAAAATCGTATTGCTGGATAGAATACTGCTAGTGGTAAGCATGCTCCGATTAATTCAGATGTCAGATAAATATTTTATTTCTTCTTGGTATGTACAGACATGTTTCTAGCATTTTGTCGGTGTGATGCCAGGTGTTGATTAACATGTGTGTGCGCGCCCGACGTTTTCTTACAGGGTTGCGACGCTTCCGTCCTGCTCGACCCGACAGCGGCCAACCCGCAGCCGGAGAAGCTCAGCCCACCCAACTTCCCAAGCCTGCGTGGCTTCGAAGTGATCGACGCTGCCAAGGAGGCGCTCGAGAAGGTTTGCCCCGGGAGGGTCTCCTGCGCCGACATTATCGCCTTTGCCGCCCGAGACGCTTCCTTCTTCCTCAGCCGTGCAAGGATCAACTTTAGGATGCCGGCAGGGCGCCTGGACGGGCGCGTGTCCCTCTCCAGTGAGGCGCTCGATTTCCTTCCGCCACCGTTCTTCAACCTCTCGCAGCTCGTCGACAATTTCAGGGCCAAGAACCTCGACGAGGATGACCTCGTGGTGCTCTCCGGCGCGCACACCATCGGCGTGTCCCACTGCTCGTCCTTCACCGACCGCCTCCCGCCGAACCCCTCGGACATGAACCCGGCATTCGCCACCCTGCTGCAGAGCAAGTGTCCGGTGAGTCCCAACTTCACGAACGACCCAACAGTGGTGCAGGACATTGTGACGCCTAACCGGTTGGACACCCGGTACTACACCAATGTGCTCAAGCGCAACGTGCTCTTCACCTCCGACGCGGCACTCTTGTCGTCCCGGAGGACAGCCAGGAAGGTGGTGGAGAACGCACTTATCCCAAGGAGGTGGGAGAGCAAGTTCGCCAGGGCGATGGTGAAGATGGCGGCCATCGAGCTCAAGACCGCTGCAAATGGGGAGATCAGGAAGATGTGCAGGGTCGTCAACAACTAGGATTGCCAGCCACTTGTAGTTAAAACCAAGCGTGCACACTGTTTAGGTTTTCCCACCAGTTTATTTTGGAGCATCCGTCCTTGTTGATTCCCTGCATTTTGGTTCCTTGGTTAAGTTATAAGTAGAAGCATGTTATTGTTCCATTCTTTGGTTAAATTAAATAGCTGGCTCAATTATACTTGATCATATTACTTCTCAAATGAAGTTTGTTTTTTAGCTCATCATGTTACCGATTTTGCTCTGTGTTTTAATTTCATGGTCACTCATGAATCTTGACCATGCGCATCACACTCCACGCCGAGACCTGTACTACTTTCCACACAATCTCTCTTGTTTCTCACACAAAACCCAATACGCTCTGTACACTCAATGCATAATCCGGCTGTAAACTATTCGCAGATGTATCACCTTGATACAACGTATTGAAACTGAAAAAAGTACCAACTCACCTTGATGCCAGGTCTTGAAAGTTGTCATAAAAAACGTTCTATTTGCTATGAGCAAACTTCGAATGTTTGGGATTTATCGGGGTCTTTTCTTTATTACTTTTGCATTTTTTAAATTTCTTTATAGTTTTGCAATACACGGTGACCTTTTTTTTAATATAGAGTGAACATTTTTTAAATACCCACTGAACTTTTTTAGTATACGGTGAACATTTTCTGAATACATACCGAACATTTTATTAATATACGATGAACATCTTTGATAAATTGAAAAATTATTCATATAGGATGAACTTTTTTAATAATATGATGAACATTTTTTAGTTTTTTAGTACACATTGATTTTTTTTAATATACACTGAACTTTTTGTAATATACTAAACTTTTTCATAAAACACATAGTAAACAATTTCTAATAGTTTTAATAGGGTTATAAAATATCTATCTCCGAAAAGTCAACGTCCTTTTTTGGTGAAAACCTAAATAAAAAACCAAAGAGAAAAAATATATATAACTGCTCATAGGGCAAAGTGGGCTTCAGAGGCCACCCCTCCATAAAAAACCAGATACCAAAGCACGGCTCGACAAAAACAGAAAGTGCCATGGTAGTTGATGCACGGAGGCGAGAGCTCCTATTTGCCGCCCTTGGTCGGCAAATTGTTGAGCCTTTGCCGAAGGCATATATGTGAGTGGGCCCGCCCATTTGGACCCAATAGTGGTGCAGGACATTGTGACGCCCAACCGGTTGGACACTCGGTACTACACCAATGTGCTCAAATGCAACGTGCTCTTCACCTCCAATGCGGCACCCTTGTTGTCCAGGAGGACAGCCAGGAAGGTGGTGAAGAACACACTTATCCCAAGGAGGTGGGAGAGCAAGTTCGCCAGGCCCATGATAAAGATGGCGGCCATCGAGCTCAAGACCAATGCCAATGCGGAGATCAGGAAGATTTGCAGGGTCGTCAACAACTAGGATTAGCAGCTTTGTACTCCCTTCGTTTCTTTTTTACTCCGCATAAAAGATTTGTCTAAAGTCAAAAAAATTAAGTTTGACCAGATTTATATAGTTTTGCAACATACGGTGAACATTTTTACCACTATATGATGAACATTTATAAAAATAGACAATGAACATTTTTAGTATATGGTAAACATTTTTCAAATACATATCAAACTTTTTTTGTTAATATATGATGAAATTTTTGTTATTAAATTGAAAAGTAATAATATAGGATGAACTTCTTAATTATATGAAGAATTTTTTAAAATACACGATTAAGATTTTTTAAATATATGTGAACTTTTTAATATACACTATTTTTTAATAAAACACATACTAAACGATTTTATAAGATATGTTTTATTATTTTTAATAGCTTTTCAAAATGAATAACTCCTGAAAAACATCTTCCTTTTTGTGAAAAGTCGACTAAAACCCCGAAGAGAACAAAATAAAAAATCGCTCACGGGACAAAGTGGACCGGGCCATTTAGGTTGACTTCGGTATTGGGAATACGCTCGGATCTTCTCCAGTCACGGGACAAAGTCGACTCATGCCTCTTGACAGATTCAGAGTTGAAAAGGTGCTTCAAGATCAAGTCTGAATACGCTCAGATCTTCTCCACTGTAGTGCGAATCGGTGGTGCTCTTTTGGCATTTAGGGTATCGATGCCTGGATGTTGTTCGGCGGCCACACCCCCATACAATCCACCCTACGTGCAAAAAGGTCCAACAAAGTAATGCATCCGACCAAAAAGGCTGAACCTGATGTCCATGTGTATAGTGTGGCCGAAGACCCTTGGCGGCCAAAATTGGTTTTTTGTTGGCTTTTCTCTTAAGAAGGAACGGAAGTTTCAAGCAAAATGTTTCATTCGGATTTGAACAATGCCAGGCCCAATTGGATATGTAAAACATCTAGCACTACAATGCTATGGCAAATCTCACCTAAGTACAAATCAAACAACAAAGATGTATTGATACATCTTTTTGAGAAAGGCAGTGCAGGCCAGACAAACAGATATACAGCAGGCAGGAGAAAAATAATCAACAAATAAAACAGGATCTTCCCTTCAAAAAAGCAACCCGAGCAAAGAAGAACCCACGGATGGGAAACAATTCTTTACATCCAATCGAAAATGGGACAAAATGAGATCAAAATGTAGCTTTACAACCAATCGAAAATGGGATAAAATGGGATCAAGTAGTAGTAGCTTTTGCGTATGTGCATTGCCAGCTAGTTGACGAGGCGGCAGTTCTTCCTGATCTCGCCGACGCCGCTGCCCTTGATTTCGATGTTGGCCATCTTCACCATCGCTTTGGCGAACTTCTTCTCCCACGACGCCAGGAACCTGGCGTTGGCGCGCACCATCCTCCCCGTGTCCTGCGAGGACAGCAGCGCGGCGTCGGACGTGAAGAGCACCCTGCGCGCGAGCACGTTCTTGTAGAACTGGTTGTCGAGCTTCCTGGGCGTCACGAAGTCCTGCACCACCGTGGGGTCGTTGGCGGCGGTGGGGCTGGCTGGGCACCGGCGGCGCAGGAGGCTGGCGAGCGGCGCGCCGATGTCGGACTGGGTGGCGAGGCGGTCGGGGACGAAGGAGGAGCAGTGGGAGCGGCCGATGGAGTGCGCCCCGGAGAGCACGACCATGTCCTCGGCGGAGAGGCCCTTGGCGGCGAAGCCGGAGACGAGGGTGCTGAGGTTGGAGGTCGGGCCGGGCAGGAAGAGGAGCGTGTCGTTGGCGATGGACCTGCGGCCGTCGAGGCGGCCGGCGGGGACGTGGAAGCTGACCCTGGCGTGGCTGAGGAGGTAGGACGCGTCGCGGGCCGCGAAGGCGACGACGTCGGCGCAGGAGACGACGCCGGGGCAGGCGCGCTCGAGGGCGGCCTTGGCGGCGTCGATGACCTCGAAGCCCCGGAGGCTGGGGTTGTTGGGCGCGCCCAGCTTCTCCGGCTGCGGGTTGGCCGGCGTCGGGTCCAGCAGCACGGAGGCGTCGCAGCCCTCGACGAAGCAGTCGTGGAAGAGCATGCGGATGATGCCGGCGCCGGAGCCGGCGTCGGCGCGCACGGCCTTCTTCACCTCGGCGCGCACGAGCGCCTCGGCCTTCGGGCACGTGCTTCGGTAGTAGCCCATCTCCAGGCCATGGCACGCCGCGGCTAGGAGCATGGCGCATGAGATCAGAATGGCAAGCTTAGCCATGGCTCCTAGCTAGTTTAGCTGATGGACCTGTGAGTGTAGGTGGAGATGGACCTCGAGAAGTGGCTGTGTGGACTGCTCATATGTGCAGATCCTATTTATAGATGGGAGGAAGTGAGCGAGAAAGAGATATTCCATACGTAGAACATGGTTCCATGCCACCTCATAGATAAACCACTTGAGAGGGATCAAATGATTTTGTTAGTTGAGGGATTAAGTTGTTTGGTTTTAGGTCGTTTTGCTTGTTTAATTTTCTTTCATGCATTGCCCTGGGAAAGCCAATAGAGCTGCTCATGAACTTGCTAAAAGAAGGCTGCGGGGAACCACCGAACCATGATGTTATCTGCCAGCATGATCCCCCAACCTTATTAATTGCTACGAAAATCCTACATCTACGAAGAGCTACGCGCCATTTACTTGAACTACCTAACAACTACCCCCCCCCCCCCCCCCAATTTTCAAGGGGTGGGCCCGTCCTCCCCTTATCTCCAATCGTATTCATTCACCTGGTTCGTTACGTTAATTACGTAGAACTTTTTACGTAGCTCTAGCATTGCTCTAATTGCTACCCTTGTGGATAACTATTTTTACCGAATAATACACACCGACATTATGGCTTTCCCCAAGAAAAAGGTTGTTCGGTTTTAGAACTGAGTGACCAAAAATTATCAGCGGTTAAATTAAGGGAGAGAAATGTTTAATTTCGCTTAACTTAAAGGCCAAAAATACTACCAACTAACTCATGTGATAAGGGAACCACGTCCCAGGCTCTGAGCCCCCTCCCCCCCCCCCCCCCCCCCCCCCGCGCCGCTGGCCGCTCCGGCCGCGGCGGCCACCCAAAATCCGAGGCGCCTTTACTGCGCTCGCCGCCCATCCGGGTCTCCGCGGAGGCCATGCTGCGCTGCTCCACCCCGGTGCGGGATCTAGCTTCGCCTACAGGAAGCCTTGAAGGGAGCTCTCCAGAAAAGGGGGAGATCCATTCCCCGACCAGTGGTCCGTCCCAGGTGCCGGCGACCCCGTCCCCCCCTTCGCCGCGCGGTCTGAGGAGCCCTCCCCGCTCCCCTCGCAGATCTGGCGCCTGCGACCCCGAGGCTGGCTTCGGACCGGAGGACGGGGACGCGCCACCCCCGCCCGAGCGCCCCCGTCTCAAGTCCATTGTGGCACGTGATTCCTCCTTGCCATTTCCGGCCAGCGACGATATTGAAGAGGGCTGGACGCTCCATCAATCCCGCAAAAACAAGAGGGCCAATAGAGATCCGATGGGCTCCAGCCAGCTCCAGAGCCACCGACGCCGACGCTCCATCCCCGGCCGGCTCTCCTCTAAGGGCAGGGAGGCCTTTTTAAGTAGATTCAAAGGCCTCTGCTTCCGCTGTCTTAGTTCTGAACATCGTAGAATCGACTGCCACGACCCACTGCGCTGCATTATCTGCGAACTCCAAGGCCACTACGGACGTGACTGCCCTGCAAATCCCCGCAACAAGGCTGCACGCAAGCAGGGCGTGCGTCCGTGCGCCCAGCACCGTCCGGTCCGCGAGCGCCTGATCTTCCCGCCGTCCCCGACCCTGCGGCCAGCCTATCCGGTCGACGAGCGCCTCGCCATGGAGCCTGCACCCCTCATTGACCACAACCGCCGCCCCCGCAACAGCCACCAGGTCATCGCGTCCTCGCCAGCCATCGAGCACCAGACGTTCCTGCTCCTCGAGCATGCCGTGGTCGTCACGGCGGTGGGCACCACGACGCATGCCGCCAGTCCGCTGTCCATCGGCCGCGCGCTCGAGAAGGAGTTCAAGATCCCACCACACCTTCTGCGCGTCACCAACCACGACCCCGAGGACTTCTTCGTCTTCTTCACCATGCCGGCGCACAAGGATCTCGCTGTGCGGCAGGGCTCGCTGTCGGTGGATGGCGTGCCCTTCCTGCTGGAGCCCTGGCGTGAGGACGCGCATGCTGTCCGCCTCAAGTGGATGCTGCATGTGCGTGTGGTCATCGAGAAGCTCCCCATGAACCTCTAGACACTCGAGGGGGCGGGGAAGCCATTGGTGACAAGGTGATCGTCGACCGCTTGGACAGCCGGACGCACGAGCGTGTCGACACCAAGCTCTTCGCATGTTGGGTCTGGTGCTGGGACACTGCCCATATCCCCACTAGACGCACCATTTGGAAGCACGCCAGGGGGCGGGCCGCATCGATGAGATGCTGGGCCACTCCCCTCCGAGTCACGCGGTGGCTCCTCCACCTGAGCTGCTGCAGTTCGACTTGCTCCTTCATCTGGACCGTGTCGAGGACTGGACGCCGCTCTCGCTGC
Source organism: Triticum urartu (assembly GCF_003073215.2). Taxonomy (NCBI): domain Eukaryota; kingdom Viridiplantae; phylum Streptophyta; class Magnoliopsida; order Poales; family Poaceae; genus Triticum; species Triticum urartu. The sequence continues at coordinate 90,472,131 of NC_053023.1, read as the reverse complement.
GATCCTCGCGCTCCCCGTAGAGTGGCATCCCCTCGGAAGACGACGAGCCCGATGAGCGCCCATACCCCCGCACCGAGCCGGGCGTGTGGACTGTGCGGGTGGAGGACGGCAGGCCGGCGATTGCGCCTGCGCCTACCATGCGCCCGCAGCCCCACATGGCATCCACGGGCTGCCGGGGCATGCCCTCTAGCGGTGGGGGGTGCGACCGCGACCGCGACGACCAAAGATACCAGCGACGCACCTGGAAGGACACCCTCCTCGGCCTGGGACGGGCAAATGCTCCCCCCACCCCCACCCCCCGGCCAAGGAACGGCAGCGCAGCCGGACCCCGATCTCCCGCCATCGGCAAGGTGCGCCACGCGGAAGACACATGTGCAGCGACAAAACTCTGCCCCACGCCCCTGGCAAGATCAAGGAACCGGCAATGCGCGTGGCTTCGACGCGCCCATCAAAGCCAAAGGAAAAGGAGACCGCGCCGAGCAGGCGACTCCACGACGGTGAAGCTGTTGGGGAACGTAGTAATTTCAAAAAATTTCCTACGCACACGCAAGATCATGGTGATGCATAGAAACGAGGGGAGAGCGTGATCTATGTACCCTTGTAGACCGACAGCGGAAGCGTTAGCACAACGCGATTGATGTAGTCGTACGTCTTCACGGCCCGACTGATCAAGCACCGAAACTACGGCACCTCCGAGTTCTAGCACACGTTCAGCTTGATGACGATCCCCGGACTCCGATCCAGCAAAGTGTCGGGGAAGAGTTCCGTCAGCACGACGGCGTGGTGACGATCTTGATGTACTACCGTCGCAGGGCTTCGCCTAAGCACCGCTACAATATTATCGAGGATTATGGTGGAAGGGGGCACCGCACACGGCTAAGAATATGATCACGTGGATCAACTTGTGTGTGTAGGGGTGCCCCCTGCCCCCGTATATAAAGGAGCAAGGGGAGGTGCGGCCGGCCAGGAGGAGGGCGCGCCAGAAGGAGTCCTACTCCCACCGGGAGTAGGATTCCCCCCCTTTCCTAGTTGGAATAGGATTCGGGAGGGGGGAAAGAGGAGAGAGAGAAGAAAGGGGGGCGCCGCCCCCCTCTCCTTGTCCTATTCGGACTAGGGGGAGGGATGCGCGGCCCAGCCCTGGCCACCTCTCCTCTCTTCCACTAAAGCCCACTAAGGCCCATATACCTCCCGGGGGGTCCGGTAACCTCCCGGTAATCCGGTAAAATCCCGATTTCACCCGGAACACTTCCGATATCCAAATATAGGCTTCCAATATATCAATCTTTATGTCTCGACCATTTTGAGACTCCTCGTCACGTCCGTGATTACATCCGGGACTCCGAACTAACTTCGGTACATCAAAACTCATAAACTCATAATATAACTGTCATCGAAACCTTAAGCGTGCGGACCCTACGGGTTTGAGAACAATGTAGACATGACCGAGACACTTCTCTGGTCAATAACCAATAGCGGAACCTGGATGCTCATATTGTCTCCTACATATTCTACGAAGATCTTTATCGATCAGACCGCATAACAACATACGTTGTACCCTTTGTCATCGGTATGTTACTTGCCTGAGATTCGATCGTCGGTATCTCAATACCTAGTTCAATCTCGTTACCGGCAAGTCTCTTTACTCGTTTCGTAATACATCATCTCGCAACTAACTCATTAGTTGTAATGCTTGCAAGGCTTATGTGATGTGCATTACCGAGAGGGCCCAGAGATACCTCTCCAACAATCGGAGTGACAAATCCTAATCTCGAAATACGCCAACCCAACATTTACCTTTGGAGACACCTGTAGAGCTCCTTTATAATCACCCAGTTACGTTGTGACATTTGGTAGCGCACAAAGTGTTCCTCCGGTAAACGGGAGTTGCATAATCTCATAGTCATAGGAACATGTATAAGTCATGAAGAAAGCAATAGCAACATACTAAACGATCGGGTGCTAAGCTAATGGAATGGGTCATGTCAATCACATCATTCTCCTAATGATGTGATGTCATTAATCAAATGACAACACATGTCTATGGTTAGGAAACATAACCATCTTCGATCAACGAGCTAGTCAAGTAGAGGCATACTAGTGACGTTTGGTTTGTCTATGTATTCACACAAGTATTATGTTTCCGGATAATACAATTCTAGCATGAATAATAAACATTTATCATGATATAAGGAAATAAAATAATAACATTATTATTGCCTCTAGGGCATATTTCCTTCAAAAGCCACAAGCAACATCGTCTTCCTCCTCGCCCGCCTCGCCAGCTCGCCAAGCGCACTGCACCGGCCCCTGGCGCAGACCCGGTGGCCGAGTTCTTCGAGGGAGCCCAAGACACCCTGCCTCCCCCGCCTCCCCGCGCCGACGCCCAGGCTCCGGTGATCGACTAGATGATAGCCGCCAAGCTGGCCAAGCCGCTCTTCGACGCTGATGAAGGGGGGGACAGCAGTGACTCCCTGGACCTGGGGCCTGCTCTCTCCCTAGCACGCCACACCCCCAGACGGCAGCCACGCATGCGGTGCAGTTAGGAGAAGTCACCCAGAAGGTCACAGAGATGCAGCTCCAGGGCGATGCCGCAAACGCAGTGTCGCCCCTCTTCGCGCCCTTGCCCCAAGCGGCGATCGGCCGGCCAGAGACAAGACACCCCGCAAGAGCAGGATGGTACCCAAGCCGACTCGACAGAGCCTCAGGCAAGCCAACAATCCATCACCAGTGCCAGTCTCCCAGAGGGCGACGCTGCGTCTGGTGCACGGGCTTGGGATCCTTGGCCCAAAAGAGAAGATGACGGCCCAGGCAGCGGAGGCCCTCATCCGCCGCTTCGACGAACCGCTGACGGACTCCGACATTGCTGCCATAGCGAAGCTCACCCGCCTCGACCCCAGAGCGCTCAAGGAAATTGCCGGCGTCAACGACCACGTAGATGAGGCCCCGGGGCCCTCTCTTACCCCATGTTAGTTGCCTCCCGTAGCTCTCCTCGTCGACGATGACCAGCATGGTGCTGGAGTAGCGTAGGTTCCTTCATGTGTCAAGATTGCTGTAACCGTAGAGTGGGTAGGAGGATAGTTGTTTACCGGCGGGGTTTTGGGCCTATTGGTGGCCGCCGGCAACCCCAGGACAGTCCGGATGTGTTCCTGTATTTCCTTTCAACGAATGACAGTCGTCGACAACATGGCCGGTTCCGCCTCTCTGTAGTTAGCACGATGAGTGACTATTGGTTTACCCATGAATGACTCTAACTGCCCCGTCATGAGTTGGAATGTCCGAGGCCTAAACACACCGGCGCGCCGTGTAGTCATTTGCGGCACTGCCAACACACACAAGCTTGCAATCCTATGCCTTCAGGAGACTAAGATAGATTTCTGGTCGGCGACCCTAGCTAGAGAGGTAGGAGGTGCAAGGCTTGACGATTGTGTCGTCCTCCAAGCGATGGGGACGCGTGGAGGGATCGCAATCTTCTGGAACTCGGCTCTTGTCTCTGTCCAATCTCAAGCTATAGGTCAATTCTCAATCACCGCCAGAGTAACGCTTGCAAACTCCGCGACTTCCTACTGGCTGACCACGGTTTATGGGCCTGCTGACGAGGGATGGAAGGATGACTTCCTCGCCGATCTTGCAAGCGTAGCGCCCCCACCTGGCGAAGCGTGGTTGATCAATGGAGATTTCAATATCATCTACGAGGCTAGGGATAAAAGCAACAGTAACATAAATCGCCGGATCATGGGAAAGTTCAGAGCAGCCATAGATGCAGCTGGTTTGCGTGAAATCAAATGCAAAAATCGTCGACTCACTTGGAGCAACAAACAACTAGTCCCGACACTAGTTAGCATAGATAAATTCTTATGCACCATCGCCTGGGAGAGCCTGTTCCCGACCTACCTCCTCCACGCAGCCTCCACATCTTGCTCCGATCACTGCCCCCTACTTCTGGCACCAACTGCAGCCCCTCGACAGCTAGCTCGGTTCAGATTTGAAGCGTTCTGGCCTAGGCATCCCCACTTCCATGAAACCGTAGAGCGGGCATGGAATCGCCCCACGCCGGCGCGTTGCGCTTTCGCCAGGCTAAACATCAAGATGGCCCAGGTGGCCAAAGACTTGAAGATCTGGAGTGAATCGCTTTTCAGTGATGCCAAGATGCAACTGCACCTCGCCACCGAAATCGTACTGTGCCTTGATGTAGCACAAGAAAAAAGGGCACTCTCAGATATGGAATTCCACCTTCGCAAAACCCTCAAGCTGCGCATTCTAGGGCTGGCCGCAATCGAGAGGGCAAGAAAATGACAAGCCTCTCGAGTTACATGGCTGCCTGCCGGAGATGCCCCGGCCGCCTTCTTTCATGCAAAGATCAACTCTAGAAATAGGAAGAAGTTCATCCACACCCTACATGGGCCTACAGGTGTGACCACATCTCAGGAGGATAAGGAAGCGCTGATCTATGATCATTTTAACTCCTTGCTGGGGACGTCGGCCTGTCGAGACACCACCATCCACTAGAACTCCCTCAACCTACCTCACCTGCAAGGGGGTGGCCTAGATAACCCTTTCAGCAAAGAAGAAGTATGGCTCGCGATCAAATCCTCTCCAGCTGAGCGTGCACCAGGACCGGATGGCTTCTCGGGCATTTTCTTCAGAAGCTGCTGGACTGTCATCAAGGATGACATCATGGCAGCTTTTAGCCAATTCTACAACCTAGTTGGTACAAATTTTGCATCCATCAACACGGCCCTGGTGGCCCTGATCCCAAAGAAGGATGGGGCCTCCTCCATTGCGGATTTTCGACCCATCAGCTCAATCCACTCCATCGCCAAGCTTATTGCAAAGGTGCTCTCAATGCGACTGGCCACGGTGATCCATACGCTAGTCTCCCCAGCGCAATCGGCCTTTCTCTGGACCAAGTGCATCCATGATAGCTTCCTCTACGTCCAGAATTGTGTCAAGGCACTCCATAGAAAGAAAACCCCGGCCCTGCTACTAAAACTGGACATTGCCAAGGCATTCGACAATGTATCATGGGAATACATATTAGAGCTGCTGCAAAAGCTAGGTTTTAGCGCTAGATGGAGAGATTGGATTGCCCTCCTGCTCTCTACCTCATCATCGCCCTTCCTGCTAAATGGCATCCCCGGCCGACGAATCCTCCACCGTCGAGGACTGCGACAAGGCAACCCCCTTTCGCCGTTTCTATTCATCCTAGCAATCGACCCCCTGCATCACATTCTACGGGAGGCCACCCAGCAGCAACTAATTGCGCCTATACCAGGAAGGGAACTAAAACTTCGTATTAGTCTCTACGCTGACGACGCGGTCATCTTCGCCAACCCAGTGCAACACGAGGTAGATGCACTCCTAGCCATCCTCCAAGACTTCGGAAAATCGACGGGCCTGCATATAAACCCTTCAAAATCGTCGGCCCTCCCCATTAGATGCGAGAATATTGACCTACCGACTGTGCTACACAATTTTGGAGGCAAGCTAGGACAGTTTCCCACTACATACCTTGGGCTCCCGATCACCATCACCCGGCTGAGACTGGCAAACCTACAGTTCATCCTAGATAGAATCAAAGCCAGGCTGGCTGGCTGGAAGGGCAAGCTACTTCCCATTGCAAGTAGGAGAGTGCTCGTTCGAAGTGTTCTCAGCACCATGCCAATTCCAAAGAAACTACTGAAAGAAATTGACAAGTGCAGACGCCGGTTCCTATGGAAACAGGATGACGAGCTGACGGGGGCCAGCTGCAAAGTAAGCTGGCCCGTGGTGTGTGCGCCAACCTCCAGGGGGCCTGGGCATCCTGGACCTGGACAGTTTCAGCCGTGCCTTGCGACTGCGATGGCTCTGGATCTCCTGGGCTGATCCGGACCGCCCATGGGTGGGCACGACATCACCATGCAACGGGGAAGACAAAGCTCTGTTTGCGGCTGCGACGACGGTAACAGTTGGGGATGGTTCAACGGCCCTGTTCTCGCACTCCTCTTGGATTGGCCCAATCACGCTGGCCACTGCCTACCCAGCCCTCCTCAACCACTCCAAGCGCAAAAACTGGACAGTTCGAGAAGCTCTTAGAAACGACACTTGGATTGAAGACCTGAGACATGGAGACACACAGCCGCTGCTGCAGCAGTTCGTCCAGCTCAACCGCTTGATCATCGCCGCTGCCCCGGAGCTCCGGGAGGGAGAGAGGGATACAATTCGATGGAACCATGAGGCAACAGGCAAATACACATCAAAGTCAGCATATGCCATGCAGTTCCAGGGACGGATCCTATCAGTTTTGGATGAGCTCGTTTGGAAAAAATGGGCACCAGGAAACATCAAATTCTTTGCTTGGCTATTACTAAAAGATCGCCTCTGGACAAATGATCGTCTCCAGCGGCGCGGTTGGCTAAACAACTATTTCTGCCAGTTTTGTGTCCGCAACCTGGAGTCGACCCACCACTTGTTCTGGTCATGCCAAACAGCGCTTGAGGTCTGGGGCTTGGTGGGATCCAGAGAAGGATGTCGGCAGCTAGCTCCACATCATTCATGGCAAAATTCCAACTCTACAGCGATCATGCAACGGATGATCAGCAAGACCCCGCCGGCCAAATGGAAGGGCGCCAGCACGATCATGCTTTTGACATGCTGGGAGATATGGAACGAGCGAAACAGCTGCATTTTCAGAGGCAAGCAGCCGGCAGCAAGGGACATCGCCAAGGCCATCGAAGATTCAGTGCATCTTTGGCGGCAGGCGGGCGCAGCATGCTTGGAGAGACCCTTCTGGGATCCGCCATGAGATATAGGCCATTGTTTTTTTTTCACTTTTTCGGTCAGCAAAGCCTAGACCGAAGCTGAGCTTGTTGTAATCTTTTCTGTACTGGTCTTAGGACCTTCCAACACACCTTTGTATTTTCCCACTGCTTTCTGCTAATGATATGAAAAGCCAGTGATTGCTGGATCTTTCAAAAAAAAACTCATGTGATAATCAGTAAATAGATGAATGGTCTATCCTTGATTGCAAAAATGCAAAAGATGCAAATCCTGTTCTGTTCTAATACTTTTACCTAGAGTTGTATTTACTTAATTGCAATAGCTACAAGGTGGAAGCCGCGTGGTCTGGACGTTGAAGAAGGCACCTTGTTATTTTCCATCGGACGGACGGAAACCAATCGACTGACCCAAGTGAAATTTTCAGTCGACTGGTCTCTAGCCAGTCCCTTGCTTTTTTTTCATTGTTTTTGAGATAGCTCACCATCCACGCCAAATGGTAGTCCCTTACTTAATAGTTTGTCTAAAAAAAAGCTTAATAGTTCACCCCTCAAGACCATTGATGAATGTGAATATTTGGTGCGGTACAATATTTCTAACATCCGTAGTATTTCCAGATTACATGCCCGTTTCAGCACGATGGGGGTTCTTCAGTAATGTTACACTTTTACGGTTTGAATGTTAGAGACCAATGTGGTATAAATTGGTTGAAAATCAATGGGGCACACCGTGAAATTAGGGGTATTAGTGGGTTGTTAGTGAAAATAATGCATGTAAGTTTTATTCCGTAAGCCATGGTCATAGGTTTAACATTTTGGGTGGTTCTCCTGCCCTTTCAAGGTTTGGTGACGAACTAATTAATATAAATCAATAGGCACATGAAAACCTATTGTAGCACATATATATGCATCTAATTCGTTACACATGGAGAAACATGTCATCAATGTGTTTGCTCCAATGGGAAATGACAAGATAATTCGAATGTGCATCTCGGTTATCTTCTATATTAACTAAAAATATATCTTTATAAAAGTATACATATGTTTAGTTTGAATGATACGCATGCTTGATGATATTGTGGGCTCCCAAAATTGTTTTCTTTACATCTTTTATATGACATCTTCTATCTTATTCTGAATTCTTTACACATGGAGAAACTTGTCATCAATGTTTTTCTTCAGTGAGTAATGACAAGGTATTTTCTTTCACTAATTTGGGTATGTTTTAAAAAAAAAGGATTCTGTGAATGTGATCTATCTTCCTTTTTGCCAGGAAGGGACCTATCTTTTATATTATAACTACTAATATATCATCTCCTTTTCATAAACTATAAATAATTTCAGTTTGAATGAGACATGTGCTTGACTATATCGTGGCCTCAGTAAACAGTTCTTTTCTAGATCTTGTATCTGGCAACTTCGATCTTACTCTGAAGAGAGGTACCTAAATAAGCACTCCAGTAGTCATCGACACTTGCTAGCTAGCAGTACCAACCATTAATTATGGCTGCTTTCGCATAATGACAATGCTTCCCATGCATCCTCTTAACAAGGCATTTCTTTTTCGCATCAAAACAACAACAATATACTACTGGTACTCCGCTTTATCCATGCCAGGGCGGCTAATGAGCAACACGACGGTCCAGCACAGCTGCATATATGCATCCATGCACATGTTGGCCTGTATTCTGTATAATAACTCTATCCCTTTATAATTTATCTAAGCAGTTTTCCGCTCTCTTTTCGCCGCTCATGGAGTATGTTCTGGTTGCGCTCTCGCGGGAATGCGAATAAAGCCTACGCTTCCGTATTTTTTGTGGTTGCCGCGTGACGGGAAGGATTAGAGATCTCGAGTGGTAGGTTAGCTTCAACATGTGCACAATGCTCCAACTATGAGAAAGCAGGCTAGGGTTGTTGGGTGCATAATTTTATGCTCTGGAGAGAGGCGGAGGGGAGATGACTGCCACCTACTCTCTCCCACGTCTCGGATCTTGTCGGTTTTGCTAGGCAGTCCCTTGGAAATTTGCTGAATATTGGCAAAGCGTGGATGGTTTGCTTGTAACATATTCTGGGTGCGGCGCTTGTGTTGCCATAAAAGTGATATATGACTATGGTCCTCTCTGTTCAAAAAAAAAACTATGGTCCTCCGTCTGGTACAGCTCATGATGACTTACTTTTTCTTTGAGGGGAGCTCATGAGATGGCTAATGTTAGTTTTTGGGCAAAGCACACGTGAAGCTGATGGCTCGAGGCAAATAGCTTAGCTCAGTACTGCAGAAAATACATCACCAAGAGCATCTCTAACACATCACTATAATTTAGAGGAGGATACGATCGAATATCTTGTAGCGAAGGATATTTGCTCCTCTAAACAAGTGCCGTTTCTAATCAATTCTCTACACATGATTCCCTTTTTTTGTCAAAATAGTTTAATTTGGGATCACCGAGTTAATCTTCACTACTCAATTATTGTGTTAAACGACACTTAATCACATACTTCACCAGTTCTTCGCTAAGAGAGCCGATCCAAAGAAAACTACAAGAAAGATATACACATTTTAATAGAAACACCACTTCCCTAACTGCTCCAACTAGTACCATCAAAACTTTCTCTATCTCTTCATTGCCTACATTGTTGCGTTTCTCTATTGACTTCTCGAGCTTTCACACTTCTTTCTTCTCTGTGTTTTCTCAAACTTCGACATTGCGTCCTATCTATAGTCTCAAACTTCGTGTCCTCTCTAATCTCATCTTTAGCAACTAGTGCACCAACATCTAGCAAATTGTTTGCTATCAATAGATCAATGTACTCTTCTTCCCAATACCAAAACTTACAGCCTTCCTACATACAATTTTGAGCAAACAACGAGTTTCATATTGTGGCAAATCCAAAGAACAAAAGTACAAAACGGAACCCACTCTAGTGCGGCATTTCTGCTCCCGGGCCCATCTGCACCCGCCCTTACGAAAAAAATCAAAACAAATACTACAAAAATTCAAAAAGTCTAAAAAAAATTGTGTGGTAGACAAGTTTATGCGTGAGGTGCGCTCCAAGTTTCAACTCATTTGGACATCTGAGCAACTCTCAGCAAAAAAGACAAATTCAGGGTCTGTAAAAAAGTTTATTGTTCACACACTGTTCTGACCCGATTTGTTTTTTACTGAGAGCTGCTCTGGTATCCAAATAAGTTGAAATTTGGAGCGAATCTCACGCATAAAATTATCTATCACTCAAAAAATGGATTTTTTTGAAGTTTTTTAGTATTTGTTTTAATTTTTTTCTGATCAGGTGCAGATGAGTCTGGCACCAAATTGGGTTTCCGCACCCACTCGGTCTTTCCACAGTTGTAAAAAAACCATCCGAGATTTCTTTTTGGTGTGCTCGAAATGAGGTGTAGCACTAGCAACCATCGGTAATCACACTTGATGATCGGTAGAAGCACGACAACGAGCTGCTGGGCGAGGGCTGAGCCCGGCCGACGAGGAGATGGGGTCGTGCCGATGGTCGGTTGACGGTTGAGATGCGAGCGCCGAGAGGAGGAGGACATACGCGGAGCAGTCAAAGTGGCCTCGGAGTAAACAATATCCTCCACTAACGGTGATAGGGGTTTGGTTGGGTGCCGGTTAGAGAAGGAAAACCGAATTTATCATCCTTTAACACCTTATTGGGGATCAGTAAGAGATGATGTAATGTGCACAAAACCGAGACCTCCTCCCCAGTGCTGGAGGAGCCCCCCCCCCCTCGCGCTAGCACTGATGTAAACGGGCTGCATGGATCAATAGCACTCGCCTCGCTGGGTGGATGATTCCCTGGTGCTCGGTCGGTAGGTAGCCACATAAAAACCATGGGTTCGGGAAAAGAATACAATCTATTTTTTTTAGATAAAAAAATATAATTCAAAATGTACAAGATTTTTTTTAAATGTGAATTTGAGGAAAGTTCATGAATTTTAAAAACATATTTGAAAATTCAAAAAACATGAATTTGAAAAAAAAACATCAATTTGAAAAGTTTCACCAATTTTGAAAAAAACAAATCATAAATTTTAAAAACATTCATGAATTTTAAAATGATTTAACTCTTAAACTGTGCATCCACAAAAATCGATGAGACAGAAGAAAAACCAAAAACCATGAAAACCAATATAACAAAGGGGGGAACCCAAAAAACCATCGCAGTGAGGAAAGTGCCCCACACGCAACATGTGGCGGCACTAGAGCATGCTACATGGTGTGCTAGGGCGCTCTGTGCTAGGATAAGTGCCCCCGCGCGGGGGGGGGGGGGGGGACCCTCCACTAGTTGCTCCTGGTAGGTTTTGAATTTGCTAGAGCAACTCTAGTAGTGTCGCCATATCGGTCCCATCAGTTTAGGGGCCTCGATATGGAGCGTGTGCCATCAACCAACCACTCGCGCGGGAGGGAAGTTTCAGCTCCCCCCTCGCCTTCTGCCATGTTTTTTCGTCGTCGTATGCTCATGTTATATTTACATCAATTATACATTTTTGGGTATGATTTTATACCATTATTATTGGACTACCACATTAACCCAATGCCAAGGTTAGTTCCTGATTTTTTTTAGTGTTTTTGCTATTTGCTGAAAAGGGATCTTCTGCAGTCGAAAAATATCGGGGGAAAATTACGATGATTATTGTTTAACTAGAAGGGACCCAGTGGACATGGACCCGCGTGGATGGGGTCCCTAGGGCCTCCACACAGCCACACCATGCAGGCACTGTCCAGGGATATTTTTATCCAACATAGGTGATAGCAAAATCTTTGGATCGGTCCACCATCTCCTTGGACATAGGCATAGTATCAATCTCATATGACTTTACGGTTGCCAATATGTCACTTTATTTACTTGCTCATTCTATTAGACCGTTAGTTTTTGATGTGTAAATCTTAGCTATGCAAAGGTTGGTACCACTATTTTTTTGTTGCATGCTCTTGATGCTATAATTTGAGTTAATAAAAGTGTCTTCTTTACTTAAAATAAATGGGGTATAATTAAAAGATGTATGAACGTGTGTCCCCACCTTAAATGTGGCCATATGGGCAGTGTCGTGCGGGCTGGTCCATCGACATGGAATTTCGGCCTAGCACAACATGTGATTAAAAGGGTCGGGCCAGCCTTCGGGCCGCCACAGAATAAGATCGGTCCCGAAAGCCAATCCTTAAAGTCGGGCACGACATAACCCTTTTAATTGCAGGTCAACACTGCATGACCCAAGTCCGACACGGCTTGACGCAGTACACAGCCCATCGGACTTGTAACTAGGTTTTTTCTATATTTTTTATTTTTTATATTTTTTTCTTAAATTTATATATTCTTTCTTTTTTAGAAATTACTGCACTGTATTTTTCTCTTATTTTTTGATATTTTTTAGATTTTCTGATTAAAAAAGGCCAGGAAGGCTGAAAAGCAATGCGCGCCGGCCCGCAGCCATGACGTGCCGGGCTGTCCTTTATAACCGGCGTGCCGGCCATTTTACAGGCAGGCCCTTTTACAGCCGGGCACATGCCGGCCATTTTACACCCGGGCCGGCCCATGTGGCCAGGTTTGCCCCGTCTCTCTTCTTCGCCTCTTCTTCTTCCTCCTACTCTTGCTCTAGGTAGGGTTTTGGGTTTTCCCATAGATCTTCTGGGAAAGAAGGATAGAGCGGACGTACGGTTGTTGCTCCATAGCGGGCCCTGCCTTCCGGCGGCGCCGAGATCTGGCCTCCGGCGAACTCGGCCTCGATCGTGGCTCCAATCCCCAGCGACATTAATCGTGCTCGGTTGAGAGAGCACGCCTGCCCGCGCGCGAGCCCGGTGCTACCACCGCAATGTGTCCATCCACGAGGTTTTTTACTGATGAAACAACCCATCCAGCGGCGTATTTGCTTGCTTACTCTGTGTAACTTGCGTGATCCATACATCTGTATGCAATTGATATTTACCCTGTCTATCAGGCAAATGGTTGTTACAGCTTTACATGATTGTCCAAACCAAATGGAGGCTTGTAGCTGAAAGCCCGTGATTTATTTTTGCAAGTTCAACTCTTTCATTGTGCTTCAATTTGAATTGAGTAGCTAGTCATTGATGAGTAGAGAACTGATATGCCTGATGGAGACAGTAGGTTTGAGCCTCACTTAACGAAGCTATTGGGCTGTTCAATATCCATGATTGCTATGCCTGCCTGCCTTGTATTGCCTAACACAAACACAAATTCAATACAAAATATAGAATTAACAAGATATAAACTTTACATGGGTTGCAATCAAATTTACTTGCTTCAGCCAGGAAGAAGAACAAACAGGGGAACTGACATATCAGGCCAATTCGGCACCAATGGAGACGGTGCAGAAAAAGGAGGCTATGGGAACCACTTGTCCTGAGGATAACGGTAAAGATAAAGATGGATCAACCACGGATGAAAAATACGATCCACAGGGACCTCCTTCACCTCCAAGCGATCTCAAATCACTCAAGGAGGTGCAGTAAGTAGCTACCTTTATCGTATTTGTCTACAACCTTGATTATTTTCCGGCTCTTGATGGCGACACATTCTCTCTCACAGTGGCTGAACAAAACAAGTGCCGTACCTGCTAATTCCAGTGCAACATCCACAACCGTCCCGGACCGTACTCCTCAGGTTTGTGTCTTTTTTTCCTATGATACATTTGCAGAAAGACTTATTTGTTCCATTTTGCTTTGTTAATCTTATAACTGATTTCCTTCATCCTTTCTGTTTGTGATTGGGTCAATCTAGTGGGTACCTGATGTCTTCTTCGATATATTACCCACTTGCGGCCAATCCTGAAAAAGGATAGTGTCAGGTCTTTCCTTCGCTTCTTAAATCAGAATGGAAGGGACATGACACTGGGTTACATCATCAAACCAGAAGCTTTAAACGAGCTAGTCATCACTAATGCACTGCGATTTGCCAAACTTGTCTTGGTGGGCAAGAATCCTGAGCTGCATGGGTTCGGGGCCGATCCCAACTGCATGACTCAATTTGGGTTCTTCCCTCTGCACCGAGCTGCTGAAATGTTCTCTGTTGATATGATTGAGTTGCTCTTGCACCATGGCGCGTCGGCCAATTTGCGCACATCCGGTGCTTTAGTCATTGACAACCTACTCCCGGTCCATGTTGCGGTTGAGAACACTTGCCTGCACAAGTACCTGGAGAACGGTCTACATCCTAATCAAGAAAATATGGTTTACAGTCATGCAGATATCAACTATATCCTGAAGCTCATCCATATCCTCTGCCTACCGGAAATGGTTTGTTTCACATCCTTCCTTGCACAAATTACTTGTGTTGCAGCATAACTAAAAAAGTTTCATCTATCTCAAACCACTGATATAGCAATACCTGAGGGTATTACATTCTTACATCTGCACTTTTCAAAGACCAGTTCACTGTGTTGCTTTGTGTATGACATTATTTGGTTACTGATAAGCAACTTATGTTGCCATTAACTTTTCAAAATTAGCTTTCCTTTTAAACTGAGGTAATAATCACCGAGTCTTTCTTCCATGTTCGTTTTTTTTTTTTTGCAGAAGCTCTTCTTGGATACAACTAGGCTGCTAGCCAAACATACAGATAATTTGTTAGATGAGGTCTGCAAATACATAATTGATGGGAAGCTTATCCAGATGGTTGTTTTGCTCCTAGCAACTCAAGAGCAGATCCGTGGTGTATCTTCCAGCAAGAAAGACTGCAATAGTAAGCCAGATGGGTTTGCCATTATCACTAACTGTGTTGTGGGCAAAATTACCGCCATACAATTGGAGATGTGTCAAAAAGGAGTGGAACTGAAGCCACTAGAGGCGAAAAAGAAGCTTTTCGATATGACACTGACGCTTGTTCATGTAATTTCCCAAGCTGGCGAAGCTCTTGATTCTTACATTCGGGATCATGCCAAGGTATCAAACTGTTTGTACTTGCAGTTAAAACATCACCATCCTACTTTCTACTAAATATGTACATATCACTGCATTCATCTGATCGATATAAAAATGCTAGAAATTGCCGATATCAGGCCTATTTATGAGGACCTAACTGTTATCTAGCATTGTGGGATATGAAATGAGAACATTTGCTAGTTTGTTCCTCCTGATACTTTTATGATACTAGATGGCTAGATAAACTACGGTCACTCCCTAAAAGGCTAAAACAAGATATTGTTCAGAGAATAGATGTTCTTAAGGATAAATTTGAGGCAATATGTCTCACCCTTTTGAGCCTGCATGTTGTCTGCTGTCTTCAGTTCAAAAGCGTTAAATATCAACAGATTGCACTTTTTAGAAAAAAAAAGTAGCAAATTATATACATTCATATTTACTCCCTCCGTTCCTAAATATTTGTCTTTCTAGAGATTTCAACAAGTGACTACATACGGAGAAAAATGAGTGAATCTACACTCTAAAATATGTCTATATACATCCGTATGTGGTAGTCCATTTGAAATCTCTAAAAAGACAAATATTTAGGAATGGAGGGAGTATATGCTACTAGTTGCAAAATCAAGTAAATTTTATATTTGTAAACATTTCTTTGCATTTTTTTGCGTTTTTTAATCACCACATTCGTTAATAGGGATTATGTTCTAGACATTGATCTTCACTTTTTATGACCATATCTTAGTAAAACAAATATTAGGGTTAGGAATTTTTATGACAAATCCGATGGTACCATTTTCACCTTCGGGATACTCAAGTATTTACGAATGGAGGTAGTAATTGATTACTACGTGGTCCATCGCAGTTAATTCTTTTTATCATCTCTCGGTATTATTGGTTAAATTATGTTGCTCATTACACAGCCCTACAGCTATGTGGTTACCCGTATTCATACATACAGGAGTACTACCATGGTGAACTATGCTAGAAAATTGTTCCATTCAGAATTGCTTAAAAGGAGAAATCCAAATAGTATCCCAATCCAGAAAATTTGAGAAAGTTCCTATCCTGATTCAGGAAGACGGAAATTGCCGGTTGCTTCTTTTGTATGAGCTTCTTTGTAAACTTATTGGATTTTTAGTAAGAAATAAAATTTCTCGATGATTAATCACAGTGAAACTTTCCTTCTATGTATGTTTCTTTTGTGTTCTTTTTAATTTTGTATAGGAAGCAACAGTCAACTAATTTTCTGTAATAGGATCATGTTGGTTCCTTTATTGGATCCCTAACATTATCATTGTTGAAGCTCATATAATTTGCTTGATGTGCAGCTGGCCGCGTCATTCTATCAGGACCGGGCTCTAACATGGAAGGTGAGGAGAGTTCTGTTTTATCTTTTCACACTGTTCTGTTTTGTTCTATTTTTCTGACAGGAAAGAGAATGCAATTCTATTTCATTCATGATCTGATTTCTATTTTCACACTGTTCCGTTTTCACAAATTGCTTTTCTAAATATCATATGCTATGTCGAATGTCAATAGAATGAGCTACAATTGTGAATGCAGGTGCCCTATATCATTCCAGTGTCCCATGTGGAGGTCCTTGATCGTGTCTCATTGATATTGAAGGATTATGGTCTTTGTTCTGGAGAAGGCATAGATATTGGAAATCTGTACTGTTCTGCACACCTTTTCATTTCTTAGTTGACCATAATTTTGTATACGTATTGATGTTCTTCTGATTATTTCTATTTCTCGAAGCTGTCCCTATGAGAACGTGGTATCCACAGAAGAGCTGCCTCGCAGACTTGGTATGTGGGCGTGCATGCGCATGCTGTGTGTTGATTGAAGTGTTTATTTCAAAATTTGAGAATATGAAGCCTAATTTATTCTGTGATGGAAAACAGCACTGATGGCCAGGATTAAAGCAGACACGGATAAGCCTTGTTTGGAAAATGTAAAGGTGACTGAAATAATTATGGAAATCCCCCTGCCCCTGCCATGTTGCCTTTTTTCGCCATGATTTATTCCCAAACCCTTGTGTGCTATCGGGCGCGTAATAACGTTCTTATATTTATTTGAATGTTGGTTCAAGCGGACACAAAATTGGCATTTTTGCAAGCTCAACTGTTGTGTCCTGAGGACAGTTCTTATTGGCCCTTGCTATTTTCCAACACGCATGCTCTTCTTACCGTCTCCAAGCTTATTATCAGTAACCTAAACTATTTCTCATTTTTCATAGCGGTCCAACTTAACTTCTCAAGCGACTGTTGCTGCTGCTGGCTGGTTTTTGGGATTTCTAACATGTACATATTGCTTGACTTATGAGCCAGGCTAAAGGGAAGAAAGGACCTCGAGGATGGGAGCTCAAATTGGCAAGGAGAAGCTTCTTCCCATACTGGAGATCAGTGTTAACGTCCCAGTTTCATGTGAAGGAGGAGATCAATAGCTTGAACAAATCAACTAGACACGCATCGACATTCATGGGCAGAACCCCGCAATTAAAAGTTAACTATCAACCCAAAAGGCTGTTTTGCACAGCAGCATTGACGCTCTTGAAAGTGTTAAGGAATGCATGAGGAGCAAGGTATGCCATGAGTTCTGTTTTTCTAGTTCAAGTTTGTTAACGTGGGCAGTGCATCGATGGGAAGATTTTTCTTGATGAACCTTAGGACTGAACATGTGTTTGTAGGTTTAGTTTTGTCGATTGAACTTATCAAGGTTTGTGGGATTGTTGTGTGTTATGGTTTCGCCTGCGATTTTGTATGTTTTGTGTTTGCTTTTTTGCTCACCTGACATTTCGAGACAAAATATATTGGTGAGAACCCTTGGTTAATCTTTCTTCCATGTGCACATGGTGTAATCTTATTTGCAGTGGCGGAACGTAGTGGGGACCAAACTGGGCCATGGCTTGTCCTTGTCTACAAATTTCTTCTCAGGAGTTGGTACAGATTTGGCCCAAGAACCATAGATGGCCTGCTAGAAAAAATAATAGAGGTACGACAAGTATAATATCCACGATTGGACTGGAAATGGCATAAGCTTGGGCCAATTTGGCAAAGAAATGACTAGTTGGATAATGAACAAAATTAAAACATATACAACTTAAACTAAGTATATATTGCTACTACATAATGAGCATTTCATTCCTAGGGATTTTGATTGAGTTATTTTTCCTAGGAAAAAAAAGAAAAGGCAGATTCAGAATCTTTTTTCTTCAGACTAACCCAAACACAAAATACCTCCCCTATATTCACACTCTCAGCACTTTCAGTTTAGAACATCATCTGTCTGGGATTCAGATCCCCCAGAGGCCCTGTTTGGATTATTGTTTTTTTCCTTTAAATACACTTGTAAATAATACATGTCTCGGCCCATCGTTTCATTTCCAGACGTAAATTGCCCAGCGGCCAGTAAGATACACATGCAAGTGAAACACCTCCGTTTCGAATTACATCGATTCATCATATACGATGAATAAATTCATATTCCCGTAAAAAAAAGTGGTGGTATCTGAATTGCCTTTATCACTTTCACATCATTAAAGTACAAGATTATACACAAGCCCTCCAGTGAGAGTATCTAGAATGAACTGAAACAGAATAATAATACGGAGTATAATTATTTGTCACACTTTTTTTGAGCGCCTATAACGCATGAGGTCTCCTTTCACGACATCTGGAGCGGGAGACGCACGAAGTGTTCTTTGTTGTCCGTTGCCAAAGAGCGAGCACCAGAATTCAGAAGTCTTCGGAGAAAACAATCAAAACATCGACACCAGAGAATGTATTCTATTCATTTTTGCGTGGACAAATCAACGAATCAGCAAACGAGACGGCAAGCTCGCAAGAACGAAACCAAAAAAAAAACTGATATAATGCTGCACAGGGTGACGGGAACGGGACACATCATGGACCAATGGACGCATGCACAACGGCCCCATACGTTCATGGCTTTCAGTAGTTGACGACCCTGCAGTTCGCCCTGATCTCGGCGTGGCGGCCGGCCTTCTTCACGCCGATGCCGGCCATCTTCACCATGGCCTTGGCGAACTTCTGCTCCCACCGCCCGCCGGCGCGCGCGCTGTCCCGCACCATCCGCGCCGCCTCCGGGGTCTCCAGCAGCGCCGCGTCGGAGGCGAGCAGCACCCTGCGCTTCAGCACGTTGCGGTAGTACTGGCTGTCCAGCTCCGTCGGGGTCACCGCGTCCTGGCTCACCGTCGGGTCGCCGGTGCTGTTCTCCGCCCGGACGCACCTCCTCCGCAGCGACCGCGCAAACGACGGGTCGATGTCGGCGTCGGCGTCGACTGCCGTGCGGCCCGCGGCGAAGGTCGAGCAGCGGGCGTGGCCGACGGAGTGCGCGCCGGAGAGCACCACCATGTCCTCCGCGTCGAGGCCCTGCCTGGCAAAGTTGTCGACGAGGTCGGTGAAGCTGGCGGACGCCGGGGGCAGGGACGGGACCGTGTCGGAGGCGTTCGAGCGGCGGCCGTCGAGCCGGCCCGCCGGCATCGCGAAGTCGACGCGGTAGCCGCTCAGGAGGTAGGACGCGTCGCGCGCTGCGAAGGCGACGATGTCAGCGCAGGAGACGGTTCCCGGGCACGCCTCCTCCACGGCGGCCTTAGCCGCGTCGATCGCCTCGAAGCCACGCAGGCTGTTGATGTTGGGCGGGCCGAGCTTCTCCGGCCGCTGGTTCGACGCCGTCGGGTCCAGCAGCACCGACGCGTCGCAGCCCTGCGCACCATTAAATACACGCCCATACGTGTCAGCGACTCACCGACTCACCGAGCAATGCGAGTATTGGTGCGCGTGCATGTGCATGCATGAACGTGTGTGTCGTTTACCTGGACGAAGCAGTCGTGGAAGAGGAGGCGGATGAGGCCGGCGCCGACGCCGGCGTCCTCGGCGACGGCCTCGCTCACGGCGGCCCTCACGATGGACTCCGCCTCGGGGCACGTCTCCTCGTAGTACCCGACCTCGAGCCCGGGGACGTCGTCGGGGGCGCCTCCGCACGCCGCAGCTAACAGCAGCGCGCATGCCACCAAGACCGCAAGCTCCGAACCGGCAGCCATGGCCCTTGATCTCCCGAGCTAGGCTGAGCTCACCAGCTAAAGATCGACGGACCAAGCGTGAGTGAGATCGATGAAGTGTTCTTGGTAAGGAGAGCCAATTTATAGGCAGGGGTAAACATCTCGCATTGTGCGCGGTGACAATGGCTACAACGACTCTTCATTTCTATACGATTTCGCTACCGAGCTGTGGGCACGAACGGCGCCATTGACGAGCGAGACGTCGAGCTCGAACCTACTGGCAACTTCAACGCATGGAGGTCTCCCCTAACTCCAAGCAGATGCCTCCAAATGGCCGGGAGAGATGGCCTCCAGGCTTCCACATTGGTAATTCTTTATGTCAACTGAACTAGACACAGTGCGTGGCTAGAACATTCCGGGCAACTGAATCGAGCAGAGCGATGTGTCGATGATTGGGACCGGCTCTTGGCGGCTTGTGAACGGAGAACAAAATTACCGCGTCCTCCGGCGGCGTCTTTGTCAGGCCGACGTGGAGTCCGACGAGCGGCGACGCCACGGCAGCGGCTGTGGTGGGAGTGGAAGACGGCGGCAGGGACAAACCCGACAGAGCCCGCGCCGAGACCGGCGGCACACAGCAGAATAAAACAGACGTGACTGACACCCCGTGGAGCAGCTAGTACTTCGAAGGTTCTGATACCTGAATTCTGAACTCCATGTATGAGTAGGGAGAGCATCTTCAGAACTCTGGTGGTTTGACGGAATTCAGAACTCTTTTTTTTTAAACGGAGGCAAATAATTAAGTAAAGCGTAGAGTTTGTTGCAAAGCACCCAAACACGACATGAATCATTATTCTCGCGACACGACTCCCCCTTTCGCTCCGGTGGTGACCCAAAGATTGGCCTCGCTCATGATGTTGTTTAGCAAAATTGTTGGCGGCGCTCTCTTGTTACGGATGCGTTCCTCTCATTCCATATGGTCCATGATACAAGCATGGTAAGCGAAGCCGGATCTACTTGATGCCGGCACCGGTTCTACTAGCTTGCCCACCAATCCTTTAGGGAGCCCTCCAAATGCCAAGAGGCTACTCCCAGATCCTTGAGCCCTAACTTTTCCATGACCAAACCCATAAGCCTCAGGGTTTAACAACATTTAAAAAATAGTTGTGTGCCGCACTCTTGTACTCTCTTGCAGAAAGGGCAAAGCCCACAATTTGCCATCCCCGCTTTTTCAACCTATTGGCCGTCCAAATTCGATCTTGAATAGCCAACCATGTGAAGAACTTAACTTTTCACGGAACCCAAGCCTTCCAAACGATTTGGTCCAAAGGAGAGAAGGCCATGCCAAGGAATTGCGTCTTATAAGAAGAGGTCACCGAATAGTGCCACTAGTCGTATGCTTCCACATAATGTCGTCCTCGACGGACTCATCAAGTTGTATCTCATGGACAAGCATCCAAAGGGTGAAGAATTGCCGGATGTGCTCAATAGAGACAACGGTAAAGGGTTGATCTTGAGAATCCACGCCTTGTTCTTTAGGGCACACGAACCATCCAATTCTTTCTCGAGGAGGCATTGAATATGAATGGAGCAATTTCCTTATGCTTGCGCCCAAGAAGTCAAGGAGAGTCTCAAAATGGAGTCCTCGCCCCATTCTCAATGCTAATGGTTGTGGAAGCATCGAAAAAAAATAGATCCTCCTCATCACACGGTTTCCCCATCCCCACACACATCTTGCTTGGATCTTTCAGGTTTCGAAACTTGTTTTTTATAAAGGTCGCAAAATAAATAAATATAATCTGAGCATTTGTGATCTATGTGGAAATTACAAAATGAGTTTCAACACATAAGTTACAATATAGAATTACAGAACTCTTTTTGTAGGAATTTATTTTGTGCTCGCATATAGGGATGGAAACGGTTGGGCGCGGATCGGATAGTGCTCTTAAAATGACTCTATGGTTCTATATCATTTATAAGTCGTTTTCTATGGTTTTCTTCCCTTTCTTCATTATTTGTTTTCCCTTTTTTACCTAAAATTCATGAAACAATATTAACATTTGAAAACATTTATTGGAATTCATGAACATTTTTAAGATACATGAAATTTTTAAATTTGATAAAATTATAGTTCACTGTTTTTTTAATTCATGAACATTTGTAAAATTTATGGACATTTTAAAGTCATGAATATTTTTTAAAATGTGAACATTATCTAAATTCTCAAAAAAAATTGAAATACTTTCTTTTTTAATCTCTGAAAATAAATCCAATAGACATTTTTTTGAAGAAACCCGACTGGAAAATCAAAGAGGAACGAGGTTACAAAAATAGCTCCTAAAAGTCGCTTAGAAAAGTGCTGAGGGGAACACCTGAGTGGACCGGCACAGGACCAAGCGGGTGCGGTGCTTGGTCGACCAATTTGACTTGCAGACAATTGGTTTAGCTTGTACCTCGTAACATCTCTTAGGCTTATCGGTTATTTCTAGAAAAAAAGATTATTGGTAGATGGTCACTCATTTTCAAGGTCCATGGTTCAATAATAGTTGAAAACAAAGTGGCAAACGTTTGCATACTGATACGTCTCCGTCGTATCTATTTTTTTTAACATTTTTCTTTTGTTTCGGACTCTAATTTGTATGATTTAAATAAAACTAATCTGGACTAGCGCTATTTTCAGCAGAACTAGCATGGTGTTGTTTTTGTGCAGAAATAAAAGTTCTCAGATTGAAACGAAACTTTGCAAAGAATTTTTATATGAATAAAGAAAAATACTAGAGTCAAGAACCACCGGAGGGGGGGCACCTGGCTGGGCACAACCCAGCAGGGCGCCCCCCCCCTCCACGCACATCCAAGTGGGTTGTCCCCACCTGATGGCCCCGTAGACCCTGAAACCGACGCTATAAAAGCACATTTTTCCAAAAAAACAGGGAAGAAGAATTATCTCGTTTCGCGATAGGAAGCCGCCGTCACCTTCGTTCTTCATCAGGAGGCCAGATCTGCAATTCGTTTGGGGCTCCGGGGAGGGAAACTTTGGTCTTCATCATCACCAAACCTCCTCCATCGCCAATTCCATGATGCTCTCCACCGGAAGTGAGTAATTCATTTATAGACTCGTTGGTCGGTGAGGAGTTAGATGAGATTCATCATATAATCGAGTTAGTTTTGTTAGGGCTTGATCCCTAGTATCCACTATGTTCTGAGATTGATGTTGCTATGACTTTGTCATGCTTAATGCTTGTCACTTTGGACCCGGGTGCCATGATTTCCGATCTGAACTGTTTATGTGATCACCATTATATCTATGTTCTAGATCCGATCTTGCAAGTTATAGTCACCTACTACGTGTTATGATCCAGCAATCCCGGAGTAACAATAGTCGGAACACTTCCCAATGATGACCGTAGTTTGAGGATTTCATGTATTCACCGTGTATTAATGCTTTGTTCTGGTTCTCTACGAAAAGGAGGCCTTAATATCCATTAGTTTTCAATAGGACCCCGTTGTCACAGGAGGGTAGGACAAAAGATGTCATGCAAGTTCTTTCCAAAAGCACGTATAACTATTTACGGAATACATGCCTACATTATATTTATAAACTGGAGCTAGTGTCGTATCGCCCTAGGTTAAGACTGTAATATGATGAATATCATCCAACAAATTGCCCATCAAATGCCTACGATTTTCCTACATACTGATCTTGCTACACAGAAAGCATTTCGGATCTACCAATTTATAAACTCGGTGATACCGAAGCAGTTTTTGGAACCTAAACTAGTGAACTCGGTCGGACCGAGTCACAGTTCGGTGGCACCGAGACTGCTAGGGTATCACAGAGAATTGAACTCGGTCACACCGATTTGCAATTTTCGGTCAGACCAAAAATGCGTGTGCTCTGGCCTAAGCCAAAATCAGTGAGACCGATTTCTACAACTCGGTCGGTCCAAGATGAATTCGGCAGAGACCTAACCCTAAATTTTCAAATCAAAACTAATCTATGGGATGTTTTCGCTGGACAGGATGATTTCAATCGTGGCAAAGTGTTGGGGAACGTTGCAGAAAGCAAAAAATTTCCTACGGTTTCACCAAGATCCATCTATGAGTTCATCTAGCAACGAGTGATCAGATGCATCTACATACCTTTGTAGATCGCGAGCGGAAGCGTTCAAAGAACGGGGATGTGGGAGTCGTACTCGACGTGATCCAAATCACCGGAGATCCTAGCGCCGAACGGACGGCACCTCCGCGTTCAACACACGTACGGTCAGCGTGACGTCTCCTCCTTCTTGATCCAGCAAGGGGGAAGGAGAGGTTGATGAAGATCCAGCAGCACGACGGCGTGGTGGTGGATGCAGCAGTCACCGCAACAGGGCTTCGCCAAGCTCTATGGAGGAGGAGGGGGTGTTGGAGAGGGAGAGGGAGGCACCAAAGGCATGGGTGCGGCTGCCCTCCGTCCCCCCCTCTATATATAGGGTCTCCAAGGGGGGGCGCCGGCCCTGGAGATCCAATCTCCCAAGGGGGCGGCGGCCAAGGGGGGTGGAGTGCCCCCAAGGCAAGTGGGGCGCCCCCCACCCTAGGGTTCCCAACCCTAGGCACAGGGGGAAGGCCCAAGGGGGCGCACCAGCCCACTAGGGGCTGGTTCCCCTCCCACTTCAGCCCATGGGGCCCTCCGGGATAGGTGGCCCCACCCAGTGGACCCCCGGGACCCTTCCGGTGGTCCCGGTACAATACCGGTGATCCCGAAACTTGTCCCGATGGCCGAAATAGCACTTCCTATATATAATTCTTTACCTTCGGACCATTCCGGAACTCCTCGTGACGTCCGGGATCTCATCCAGGACTCCGAACAACTTTCGGGTTACTGCATATTCATATCTCTACAACCCTAGCGTCACCGAACCTTAAGTGTGTAGACCCTACGGGTTCGGGAGACATGTAGACATGACTGAGACGGTTCTCCGGTCAATAACCAACAGCGGGATCTGGATACCCATGTTGGATGTAACGCCCTCGATGCGGCTATAGCTCCCACGTGTCGAGGCACGACTTAGAGACATAACCGCATTGAAAGCAATGTCGCAAGTTAGGCAATCATTACAACATCCCATGTAACATATAATTAAAAGGGGGAGAACATAGTTGGCTTACACTCGCCATGTCACATCAAAGTACATAAATAACATCCATCATACAAACACTCATGGCCCGACTACGGCGCCAAAATAGAAGAAACCCAACATGCGACAAGGCCCTGAATCGAACCCGAACTAGGCACCACTACTGATCATCAGGAAAAGACACGTAGTATCGCTGAGAGTCCTCGTCGAACTCCCACTTGAGCTCGTAATCGTCACCTGGAGCGGAATCACCTGGACCTGCATCTGGAGTTATAGTATCTGTGAGCCACAGGGACTCAGCAATCTCGCACCCTCGCGATCAAAACTATTTAAGCTTATAGGAAGGATAAGGCAAGTATATGTGGAGCTGCAGCAAGCGACTAGCATGTGTGGTGGCTAACTTATACGCAAAAGAGAGCGAGAAGAGGAGGCAAAGCGCGAGCGAGAATCTAGAGGAACAGCCTGCGCAAGCATAACTCCAACACCATGTCCACTTCCCGGACTCCGCCGAGAAGGGGCCATCACGGCAACACACACAGTTGATTCATTTTAATTAATTAAGGTTCAAGTTATCTACAACCGGACATTAACAAATTCCCATCTGCCCATAACCGCGGGCACGGCTTTCGAAAGTTCAATCCCTGCAGGGGAGTCCCAACTTAGCCCATGATAAGCTCTCACGGTCAATGAAGGAATAGACCTCCTCCCAAGACGTTCCGATCAGACTCGGTATCTCGGTAACTCAAGACACTTCGACAGGTTAAAACAAGACCAGCAACACCGCCCGAATGTGCCGACAAATCCCGATAGGAGCTGCACATATCTCTTTCTCAGGGCACACTCAGATGAGACTAGCTACGAGTAAAACCAACCCTCAAGTTTCCCCAAGGTGGCCCCGCAGGCAGCTCAGTTCGGACCAACACTCAGAGGGAGCACTGGCCCGTGGGGGGCGAAAATAAGATGACCCTTGAGTCTGCAGAACCCAAGGGAAAGAAAAGGCTAGGTGGCAAATGGTAAAACCAAGGTTGGGCATTGCTGGAAAAGCTTTAATCAAGGAGAAATATCAAGGGGTTCCCATTATAACCCAACCGCGTAAGGAATGCAAAATCCGGGAACATAACACCGATATGACGGAAACTAGGGCGGCAAGAGTGGAACAAAACACTAGGCGAGAGGCCGAGCCTTCCACCCTTCACCAAGTATATAGATGCATTAAGATAACATAGCAATATAATGATATCCCAACAAGTAAATAAATGATGTTCCAACAAGGAACGCCTCCAATCTTCACCTGCAACTAGCAACGCTATAAGAGGGGCTGAGCAAAGCGATAACATAGCCAACCAACGGTTTGCTAGGACAAGGTGGGTTAGAGGTTTGACATGGCAATTGGGAGGCTGACAAACAAAAGGTAGGCATCGTAGCATTGGCATAGCAAAGAGCGAGCAAACTAGCATAGCAAAGATAGTAGTGATTTCGAGGGTATGATCATCTTGCCTGCACAGTTGTCAGAGTTGACTGGATCCTCACAAGCAAACTCAACGGGCTCCTTGGTAGCGAACTCGTATCCCGGCTCTACCCAACAAGACAAACAAGCAACAAGGATACAATCAACCACGTGCAAGACCAAGCAATATGATGAAATGATGATATGCTATGCGGGATGCAAAATGCAAGATATGATAGGAAATGCATGAACCTGGCCTCAACTTGGAATTCCAAGGGTGCCACTGGATAGAGGGGATGAAATCGCTTGAAAACGATATAAAGATCATTGGAATCGGAGTTACGGTTTGGAAATGGCAAGCGTTTTAAGGTATGACACCGGTCTGCGATTTACAGCAAGTAGGCACCTAAATGCTATGAGATGAACATGCTACAGCCACCAAACATGACAACAAAATACATGGCAGGGATGCACACAAGATGCTTAACAAAATACTAGCACTGATCCTCGGCCAATTCATCCATTACGAGGTTCAAACAAGCATGTCAAAAACGCAAATGCAAAACAAATCTCAGACTTAGTGAAATTAACACTTGTCTGAAATTTCAGATCACGAACCCCTCTTCGGAGCAGCAAAACAACATGATACATGACCTGATTAGGACAAGCAAGAACATGGCATGGAGCTACTCAACAAGCTTAACAAAAGTCCCAAAGTGACCTAGGGCCAAAAGGGATCACAAAATATACTAACGGGCACACGAACATAGCAAAAACATAATCAGTTTTCAGACTTAGTGAAAACTGAGACATGCTGAAATATAACTCACGAAGGCATGTAAACGAGCTCGATGCACTCACTACGGTGCAAGTCATGGCAAGGCAAGCATACACCCATAAATAAGGCACAAAATACAAGCTAGACATGGCAAGAACAATGGCATAGCATGCACGGATCAACTACAATAGCATCGGCAAAATCGCAAACGAGTTGACGATCTGCCCAGATTCACCATGAAGCAAAAGTAGAGCTCGATTTACTCAAGCTAGGGTGCTCCATAATTGTAAACAAAGACATGGATGGATATAGCGTAACATGATTAACAAAACTCCTTTACTGATCATCCTCAAAAGAGGCATGGATCACTAGGAAACAAGCTGAACACATGGCATCATGAACTAAAATATCCCAGACTTAGTGAAAACAACTAAGTCCCTGAAAACAGATTTACCGGGTGCCTCACTTTGCAAGCTTTCACAAGTCACCACACACATCCTAAAAATTCATGGGTTGCACCTCTGGAAAGAAGACAAAATGCTTAAAAAAAACATAAGAAGGACTCACAGGCATATCATGCACACAATAATCATGGCAAAAATGACAAAAGTCTAAGATGAACTAGCAGATCTAACAATTATCTCACGAAGGCTCCTTCTATCAGCATTTTGGGCATCAAGATGAGCTCCAATGAAAATGATTCAATGGAATGAAATGATGTACTCGTGGAGACGAACATTTTGATATGCTATATGCATGAATCCGAGCTACGGATGCAAAGTTACGAGGCCTCGAACATGGGCACATGAACTGAAAAATCTGGGACTTGGAGGAAAAAAATCACCCTCCGGATCTAGGGTTTCCAGATCTGCACGCATCCCGAGGCGGCGGCGCGAGCACTATTCACGGCGGCGGATGGAGCTCCGGTGAGGCGGTGGTGGCCGAGGCCGGCGAGCTCCGGCAGTGGGGTGGCCGGATCCGGCGAGAGGGGTCGCCGGCGCGGCTCTGCGGAGCGCCGGGGCGGCGGCGCGACTCCGGCGAGGCAAGGGCGGCGAGGTGGCGATTCGGGTGCGGCGACCGACGAAAGGCAACGCGGTGGCTGGCGATGGCGGGTGCGGTGGCGCGAGGCGAAGTTCGGCGAGGCGCACGGCGGAGCGGGGCGGCGCTGCGGAGGAGGGCGAGGCGCGGGGCGGCGCTGTAGCAGACGGGCCGCGAGGGCTTCCCGCGGGCCTCGGCGGGCCGCGGCGTCGGCGGGGAAGTGGGGACCGGCCCGGGACACGTGGCGCGACCCGGTAGGCCTGGTGGAGCGGGCGGACACGTCCGACGCCCGAATTTTTGTCCGGCGGCGGCGGGTGGAGTTGGACTAGGGTTAGGGGTGGTAGAGACCCAGGATTTTCGGGAGGGGGTGTATATATAGGCATAGAGGGAGCTAGGAGACTCCAAATGAGGTGCGGTTTTCGGCCACGCGATCGTGATCGAACGCTCTAGGACATGGAGCAAGTTTGGTGGGTTTTTGGGCCAAATTGAAGGGGTGTTGGGCTGCAACACACACGAGGCCTTTTCGGTCCCTCGGTTAACCGTTGGAGTATCAAACGAAGTCCACATGATACGAAACTTGACAGGCGGTCTACTGGTAGTAAACCAAGGCCGCTTGGCAAGTCTCGGTCCAATCCGGAAATGTTTAATCCCCACACACGAAAGAAAGCTAGAATTGACCACCGGAGGAGAACGAAGCGCCGAAATGCAAAACGGACAACGGGGAAAATGCTCGAATGCATGAGATGAACACGTATGCAAATGCAATGCACATGATGACATGATATGAGATGCACGAAAACGAGAAACAACACACGGAGACAAAGACCCGAACCCGAGAAATAAATATAACTTAGCGCCGGAAATGGCAAGAGTTGGAGTACAAATAGAGAAAGCTACATCCGGGGTGTTACATTGGCTCCCACATGCTCCTCGATGATCTCATCGGATGAACCACGATGTCGAGGATTCACGCAACCCCGTATACAATTCCCTTTGTCAATCGGTACATTACTTGCCCGAGATTCGATCGTCGGTATCCCAATACCTTGTTCAATCTCGTTACCGGCAAGTCACTTTACTCGTTCCGTAATGCATGATCTCGTGACCAGACACTTGGTCACTTTGAGCTCATTATGATGATGCATTACCGAGTGGGCCCAGAGATACCTCTCCGTCATACGGAGTGACATATCCCAGTCTTGATCCGTGTCAACCCAACAGACACTTTCGGAGATACCCGTAGTATACCTTTATAGTCACCCAGTTACGTTGTGACGCTTGGTACACCCAAAGCACTCCTACGGTATCCGGGAGTTACACGATCTCATGGTCTAAGGAAAATATACTTGACATTGGAAAAACTCTAGCAAACGAACTATACGATCTTGTGCTATGTTTAGGATTGGGTCTTGTCCATCACATCATTCTCCTAATGATGTGATCTCGTTATCAATGACATCCAATGTCCATAGTCAGGAAACCATGACTATCTGTTGATCAACGAGCTAGTCAACTAGAGGCTTACTAGGGACATGTTGGTGTCTATGTATTCACACATGTATTACGATTTCCGGATAACACAATTATAGCATGAATAAAAGACAATTATCATGAACAAGGAAATATAATAATAATCCTTTTATTATTGCCTCTAGGGCATATTTCCAACAGTCTCCCACTTGCACTAGAGTCAATAATCTAGTTACATTGTGATGAATCGAACACCCATAGAGTTCTGGTGTTGATCATGTTTTGCCCTAGGGAGAGGTTTAGTCAATGGATCTGCGACATTGAGATCCGTATGTACTTTACAAATATCTATGTCTCCATCTTGAACATTTTCACGAATGGAGTTGAAGCGACGCTTGATGTGCCTGGTCTTCTTGTGAAACCTGGGCTCCTTGGCAAGTGCAATAGCTCCAGTGTTGTCACAGAAGAGTTTGATTGGCCCCGACGCATTGGGTATGACTCCTAGGTCGATAATGAACTCCTTCATCCAAATTGCTTCATGTGCTGCCTCCGAGGCTGCCATGTACTCCGCTTCACATGTAGATCCCGCCACGACGCTCTGCTTGTAGCTGCACCAGCTTACTGCTCCACCATTCAACATATACACGTATCCGGTTTGTGACTTAGAGTCATCCAGATCTGTGTCGAAGCTAGCGTCGACGTAACCCTTTACGACGAGCTCTTCGTCACCTCCATAAACGAGAAACATGTCCTTAGTCCTTTTCAGGTACTTCAGGATATTCTTGACCGCTGTCCAGTGTTCCTTGCCGGGATTACTTTGGTATCTTCCTACCAAACTTACGGCAAGGTTTACATCAGGTCTGGTACACAGCATGGCATACATAATAGACCCTATGGCTGAGGCATAGGGGATGACACTCATCTCTTCTATATCTTCTGCCGTGGTCGGACATTGAGTTGAGCTCAATTTCACACCTTGCAACACAGGCAAGAACCCCTTCTTAGACTGATCCATATTGAACTTTTTAAATATCTTATCAAGGTATGTGCTTTGTGAAAGACCTATGAGGCGTCTTGATCTATCTCTATAGATTTTGATGCCTAATATATAAGCAGCTTCTCCAAGGCCCTTCATTGAAAAACTCTTATTCAAGTAGGCCTTAATGCTGTCCAAAAGTTCTATATCATTTCCCATCAAAAGTATGTCATCTACATATAATATGAGAAATGCTACAGAGCTCCCACTCACTTTCTTGTAAACACAGGCTTCTTCATAAGTCTGCATAAACCCAAACGCTTTGATCATCTCATCAAAGCGAATGTTCCAACTCCGAGATGCTTGCACCAGCCCATAAATGGATCGCTGGAGCTTACATACCTTGTTAGCATTCTTAGGGTCGACAAAACCTTCCGGCTGCATCATATACAGTTCTTCCTTAAGCTAACCGTTAAGGAATGCCGTTTTGATGTCCATTTGCCATATCTCATAATCATAGTATGCGGCAATTGCTAACATGATTCGGACGGACTTCAGCTTTTCTACGGGAGAGAAAGTCTCATCGTAGTCAACCCCTTGAACTTGTCGATAACCCTTAGCGACAAGCCTAGCTTTATAGATGGTCACATTACCATCCGCGTCTGTCTTCTTCTTAAAGATCCATTTATTTTCTATGGCTCGCCGATCATCGGGCAAGTCAATCAAAGTCCATACTTCGTTTTCATACATGGATCCTATCTCAGATTTCATGGCTTCCAGCCATTTGTCAGAATCCGGGCCCGCCATCGCTTCTTCATAGTTCGAAGGTTCACCGTTGTCCAACAACATGATTTCTAAGATAGGGTTGCCGTACCACTCTGGTGCGGAACGTGCCCTTGTGGACCTTCGAAGTTCAGTAGGAGCTTGATCCGAAGTATCTTGATCATCATCATTAACTTCCTCTCTAATTGGTGCAGGCACCACAAGAACATTTTCCTGAGCTGCGCTACTCTCCGCTTCAAGAGGCAGTACTTCATCAAGCTCTACTTTCCTCCCACTTACTTCTTTCGAGAGAAACTCTTTCTCTAGAAATGATCCATTCTTGGCAACAAAGATCTTGCCTTCGGATCTGAGGTAGAAGGTATACCCAATAGTTTCTTTAGGGTATCCTATGAAGACGCATTTTTCTGACTTGGGTTCGACCTTTTCAGGTTGAAGTTTCTTGACATAAGCATCGCATCCCCAAACTTTTAGAAACGACAGCTTAGGTTTCTTCCCAAACCATAATTCATACGGTGTCGTCTCAACGGATTTTGACGGTGCCCTATTTAAAATGAATGCGGCAGTCTCTAAAGCATAGCCCCAAAATGACAGCGGTAAATCGATAAGAGACATCATAGATCGCACCATATCCAATAGACTGCGATTACGACGTTCGGACACACCATTACGCTGAGGTGTTCCAGGCGGCATGAGTTGTGAAACTATTCCACATTTTCTTAAGTGTGTGCCAAATTCGTGACTCAAGTATTCTCCTCCACGATCTGATCACAAAAACTTGATTTTTCTGTCACGTTGATTCTCAACCTCACTCTGAAATTCCTTGAACTTTTCAAAGGTTTCAGACTTGTGTTTCATTAAGTAGACATACCCATATCTACTCAAGTCATCAGTGAGAGTGAGAACATAACGATAACCACCGCGAGCCTCAACACTCATTGGACCACACACATCAGTATGTATGATTTCCAATAAGTTGGTTGCTCGCTCCATTGTTCCTGAGAACGGAGTCTTGGTCATTTTACCCATGAGGCATGGTTCGCACGTGTCAAATGATTCGTAATCGAGAGACTCTAAAAGTCCATCTGCGTGGAGCTTCTTCATGCGTTTGACACCTATGTGACCAAGGCGGCAGTGCCACAAGTATGTGGGACTATCATTATCAACCTTACATCTTTTGGTATTCACACTATGAATATGTGTAGCATTACGCTCGATATTCATTAAGAATAAACCATTCACCATAGGAGCATGACCATAAAACATATCTCTCATATAAACAGAACAACCATTATTCTCGGATTTAAATGAGTAGCCATCTTGAATTAAACGAGATCCTGATACAATGTTCATGCTCAAAGTTGGCACTAAATAACAATTATTAAGGTTCAAAACCAATCCCGTAGGTAAATGTAGAGGTAGCGTGCCGACGGCGATCACATCGACCTTGGAACCATTCCCGACGCGCATCGTCACCTCATCCTTCGCCAGTCTCCGCTTATTCCGCAGCTCCTGCTTTGAGTTACAAATGTGAGAAACTGCACCGGTATCAAATACCCAGGAGCTACTACGAGTAATGGTAAGGTACACATCAATTACATGTATATCACATATACCTTTTGTGTTGCCGGCCTTCTTGTCCGCTAAGTATTTGGGGCAGTTCCGCTTCCAGTGACCACTTCCCTTGCAATAAAAGCACTCAGTCTCGGGCTTGGGTCCATTCTTTGGCTTCTTCCCGACAGCTTGCTTACCAGGCGCGGCAACTCCCTTGTCGTCCTTCTTGAAGTTCTTTTGACCCTTGCCCTTCTTGAACTTGGTGGTTTTATTGACCATCAACACTTGATGTTCCTTTTTGACTTCTACCTCTGCTGATTTCAGCATTGAAAATACCTCAGGAATGGTCTTTTCCATCCCCTGCATATTGAAGTTCATCACAAAGCTCTTGTAGCTCGGTGGAAGCGACTGAAGGATTCTGTCAATGACCGCGTCATCCGGGAGATTAACTCCCAGCTGAGTTAAGCGGTTATGTAATCCAGACATAGTGAGTATGTGCTCACTGAC
This sequence comes from Triticum urartu, assembly GCF_003073215.2. Lineage (NCBI taxonomy): Eukaryota > Viridiplantae > Streptophyta > Magnoliopsida > Poales > Poaceae > Triticum > Triticum urartu. The sequence continues at coordinate 90,438,803 of NC_053023.1, read as the reverse complement.
AGAACTATTTTCCTCCATCTTACAGCTGAAGAACTTGTCGGAGACTTCATATCTCTCGACCCGGGCATGAGCTTGAAAAACCATTTTCAGCTCTTCGAACATCTCATATGCTTCGTGTCTCTCAAAACGCTTTTGGAGCCCCGGTTCTAAGCTGTAAAGCATGCTGCACTGAACGAGGGAGTATTCATCAGCACGTGTCTGCCAAGCGTTCATAACGTCTTGGTTCTGTGGGATAGGTGCGTCACCTAGCGGTGCTTCTAGGACATAATCTTTCTTTGCAGCTATGAGGATGATCCTCAGGTTCCGGACCCAGTCCGTATAATTGCTGCCATCGTCTTTCAGCTTGGTTTTCTCTAGGAACGCGTTGAAGTTGAGGACAACGTTGGCCATTTGATCTACAAGACATATTGTAAAGATTTTAGACTAAGTTCATGATAATTAAGTTCATCTAATCAAATTATATAATGAACTCCCACTCAGATAGACATCCCTCCAGTCATCTAAGTATAACATGATCCGAGTTAACTAGGCCGTGTCCGATCATCACGTGAGACGGACTAGTCAACATCGGTGAACATCTTCATGTTGATCGTATCTTCTATACGACTCATGCTCGACCTTTCGGTCTTCTGTGTTCCGAGGCCATGTCTGTACATGCTAGGCTCGTCAAGTCAACCTAAGTGTTTGCATGTGTAAATCTATCTTACACCCGTTGTATGTGAACATTGGAATCTATCACACCCGATCATCCCGTGGTGCTTCGAATCAACGAACTGTCGCAACGGTGCACAGTTAGGGGGGACACTTTCTTGAAATTATTATGAGGGATCATCTTATTTACTACCGTCGTTCTAAGTAAACAAGATGCAAAAACATGATAAACATCACATGCAATCAAATAATAATAGTGACATGATATGGCCAATATCACATAGCTCCTCTGATCTCCATCTTGGGGCTCCATGATCATATTGTCACCGGCATGACACCATGATCTCCATCATCATGATCTCCATCATCGTGTCTCCATGAAGTTGCTCGCCAACTATTACTTCTACTACTATGGCTAACACGTTTAGCAATAAAGTAAAGTAATTTACATGGCGTTTCTCAATGACACGCAGGTCATACAAAAAATAAAGACAACTCCTATGGCTCCTGCCGGTTGTCATACTCATCGACATGCAAGTCGTGATTCCTATTACAAGAACATGATCTCATACATCACATATATATCATTCATCATTCATCACAACTTTGGCCATATCACATCACAAAGCACTTGCTGCAAAAACAAGTTAGACGTCCTCTAATTGTTGTTGCAAGTTTTACGTGCCTGCAATAGGGTTCTAGCAAGAACGTTTTCTTACCTACGTAAAAGCCACAACGTGATTTGTCAACTTCTATTTACCCTTCATAAGGACCCTTTTCATCAAATCCGCTCCAACTAAAGTGGGAGAGACAGACACCCGCTAGCCACCTTATGCAACTAGTGCATGTCAGTCGATGGAACCAGTCTCACGTAAGCGTACGTGTAAGGTCGGTCCGGGCCGCTTCATCCCACAATACCGCTGAAGCAAAATAAGACTAGTAGCGGCAAGAAAGTTGACAACATCTACGCCCACAACAAATTGTGTTCTACTCGTGCAAAGAGAACTACGCATAGACCTAGCTCATGATGTCACTGTTGGGGAACGTTGCAGAAAACAAAAAATTTCCTACGGTTTCACCAAGATCCATCTATGAGTTCATCTAGCAACGAGTGATTAGATGCATCTACATACCTTTGTAGATCGCGAGCGGAAGCGTTCAAAGAACGGGGATGAGGGAGTCATACTCGACGTGATCCAAATCACCGGAGATCCTAGCGCCGAACGGACGGCACCTCCGCGTTCAACACACGTACGGTGCTGACGGGAACACCTGAGTGGACCGGCACAAGACCAAGCGGGTGCGGTGCTTGGTCGACCAATTTGACTTGCAGACAATTGGTTTAGCTTGGACCTCGTAACATCTCTTAGGCTTATCGGTTATTTCTAGAAAAAAAGATTATTGGTAGATGGTCACTCATTTTCAAGGTCCATGGTTCAATAATAGTTGAAAACAAAGTGGCAAACGTTTGCATACTGATACGTCTC